>NW_027590194.1:300000-390266 GCF_964213995.1 Mustelus asterias
ACCCCATTTTTCCAGTCCTTGGACCTCCCTTTCTGGCCATCATCCTGACCATTCAATCAGTATTTCAACTTACCAGTACCAGCTACAATAGGCACATCTGTGATATTAAAATGTATGTTGGGGTTTGGGCTGTGTACTGCCCCTTTATGAATGCAGGTCAGGTGACCCCTGGGGGATTAACTCCTCCCAGTGTGGGACCCAGTTGTGCAGTTTTAGATCTGACTGTGGAACAGTGCACACGTACAATAAAGAGCTCCCTAGTGTTTAACTTACTGAGCCTACCTTGTGATTCTTTAGGCGCTATAAGTTGATAAGTGCATACATAATAACATCCTTCCGTTCTCTGTACCTTTTTGGAACATATGTTGCCGGAGTACCCACTTTAGGCAATTGGCCTTTGGTTGTGATAGCCTTGTTCTGTGTGTCATGATCACAATCGAGTCCCTGATCGATTATATTCTGTTCTTCAGGATTGTCATCACAAAACAGGTGAGTATGTGATGTGCCGGGTGCCTTGGCATCTGCTATCAATGGATCAAATTCTGAGAGTTTATAATCAATCCTGATTAACTTTTGGAATAACTATAAGACATGAACTTTAATAATGTAATTACCATGTTAAACAACCAAGGTTTTACCAGGATTTCCATTCCTTCTGGCCCTTTCTTTTGTATTCTACCATATGCTCATATTAATGTCTATCTCATCTGTGTCATATAATGCCTTAGAGCTCTCTGAATTTACTCCAAGACTTAGACTTGATGAAAGCCCTTCCCTTTGCATGTAACGCATTCAAATGTACATAAAAAATGGAACAAACTGCAGTCCTCTATAGGGAAGTGGGACTACCTTCCAGCACAGAGGTAATTTGGGATTCCACCCACAGACTAAATGATAGGGGTTATACTCTCCAACTACCTGATGCAAATTATTTGCATGAACCACCCTTGCCTTTGTATTGTCAACCTGCAGTTTGATTGATCTACTATGATTTTATGCGGCATTTCATTTATCACAGTGTGATTTTTTTTTTCACGGAGTACATTGCTGAAAGGACTTTCAGCTACAGTATTCCTGACCACAATGTTCATGTTTTCACACGTCTTTAAATTCATCAATCGCTAATTCCCCTCCAGTGTCTGTCAAAAAATTAGCCGGTCTGGTCCCTATCCATTTCTCCATGAATTTATCTACAAACACCCTTTTGTCCTTCCCATGTATTACTGTAGAAAGATTAAATCTGGTTGCCACATTTATAAAGTGTAAAATGAAAATATTTCTGAGTTTGTCACATATCTTTAGGTCCATGGCAACTACCTCATTAAAGTCAAATGCTAGTGGAAGACTTACCATTGGATGTGGCAGCATTCTCTGATACTTTTTACATATTTCACATTTTACTCTAAACCCTTCAGCCTTGTATAATCCTCATCATCAGAAACTGCATCCTTTAGCAGGACTTTAATTTTGACAAGTAAGGTGAGAAAATTGTTCAGCTTTAAGACAATTTGCTTTTGTTTCTCAAATTGTTATAAACTGACACCATTAATGTTTCTCTAATAGTCTGATTAGAAAACTCTGATTTTATTAAGGGGATACAATAATAAAATTGCAGACCTATTGACTTCTCAAAAAATGATTGTTTTATCATGTTCCATTTTCTCCTTTTTCGTGGAAGACTTACTTACAGACAGTATCTCAATAGAGATTACTGGCAGGATGCTACGGCCTCGCTTGAATGAGACTGGAAATTCCCGCCTGAGGTCAACAGACATTTCCGTTGTCTGCCCTCACGCTCCGATTCTGTGGCAGGCGGGACAGTAGAATTCCGGCATACATCAAATACTAATAGAATGGCTTACTCCCATTATTTTGCATGGAATTACTATTCTTGATTGTGATCGGAATATGAACCTGAAACAAATAGAACTTCTATACTTCCTCACCCTACATAATCCTCATTGAGTGAATCTAGTATTACAGACATTGGGGGGGGGGTAATTTAAACAGCACTAAATTTGATGCTCACTACCCATCAGTAAACAAGTAGGTGGTTTGATTTGTTCACTTTTTAAGTGGTGGTGTATTTCTCAACCCCTCAGTTTGGTATGATCTAATTTTCTTTTAACAACCCCAAAGCAAAATTGAGATGGGATGAACTTGCTTGAGACGTGGAAAGGAGGGTCACAACACTAAACCCTTTGGCCTTGTATAATCCTCGTCACCAGCATCTGCATCCTTTAGATCATTTTGACAAGAAAGGTAAGAAAAACAATTGACTTTTGTTTCTCAAGTTGTTATCTCCTGATGCCCCCTCACATTCATACAGTAAAAAGAAGGATAGGGATAAGAAGGTTTCACTGGACAGAGACTACAGAGAAAATAAATATTGTTTCACAGAACAGAATTGTTTGATTGTGGGCTTAGAATCAAAGTCCATGAGATATTTCTTCATAGAGGTTGCGGGCAGATAACCAATGCTGTATGATTCACTTTTCTGTTGGCACTGACTTCACAAGTTGGGATAGACACACAGACACATGATTCTTGTCGGTGATAGTACAGGATTTCCAGCAGAAGCAGTGTGATTGGGGCAGGAGTTCTACCTGGACAGAGCTCCCTGTCTGTGATACTAGTGGGCTGATAAAGAGCAGACTAAGCTTTTCAGTTCAGCAAGGCAATATTACTTGTTCAACAAGCTGGAGGCCTATGTCAAATGACCCTCGGCTCCCCACCCGGTCTCCAACAAAGGATATGAATCTATCATTTTGAATGTGGCTGCATTTCAAACACTGCTAAATGTCTCAGCCATCACAAATTGAAAAAAGCCTGTGGGGCCATTTAGCTGACCACCTACTGACCAGCTTAGGTTATTAAATGCACATGGCCTTTGTGTTGCTCTCTTTGAAGTTGGGCAGTGTCCACATGTGGTCATTAGTAGCTCATCAGAGATAACAAGGTGTGAGTTTCCTAAAATTGCTAAATCACTTCATTTGTTTGGGGTCACAGACAGCCATAGATTCAGCCATTCTAAGGCTCTTTGTTATTCCCAATTTTAAAAAATGAACAATGAGGAGACCCCTATATATATTTTTTATAAAAAGATACAGTACGAGACCCAAGTCCCTCACATGAGAAACATGTCTGCTGATCTGTTCCATATTCCATTGCAGTGCAATGGCAATGTAACACTGCACTGTTAAATGGTTCCGCAATGCAGTCATCATTGGATTTCTTGTGACTCGCACAATTCCTCCAGACTGACAATTATCACTCTCTGAATTTTCAGTGTCATGCATCACTTAGAAAACTCTGCTGTTCTGCTTTGGGTAGTTTATTTTCTGATAGTTGGGTCACACATGAAGCAGTTCCCTGAACATTCTTGGAGTTTATATATGTTATATAAAGTGTTGTAAAAGAAGAAAATGTGGTTAGAATTGGCAGGAAGGTGTATGGAGGCACATTCCAGAACTTGATGTATGGACAACTGATGTCATGGCCACAAATAGTGGAGCAATTAAAATTGGGGATGGACAAGAGACCGGAATTAGAGGGGCACAAATATCTCTGGGTATTTTGAAACTGGATATTAATACAGAGATGTAGAGAGGAGAGGCAATGGAGTGATCCGGAAACAAGAATGAAAATTTTAAAATCAAGATTTTCCTTGACGAGGAACCAGTGTAATCAGGAACTGGGAAGCAGAGTTTTCGATGACCTCAAGATTATGGTGAGTAGACTGTGGGAGACCAGCAAAGTGTGCATTGGAATAGTCAACCCTAGAGGTAAGCAAGACATGAATAATGGTTTCAGAAGCAGAAAGAGCTGAGATAGATGTGAAGTCAAACAATATTACAATGGCGAAATCAGTAGTCTCAGTAATGGCATATATATGAGGTTGGGACCTCACCTTGCAATCAAATGTGACACCAAAACTGCAAACAGACTGGCTTAATCTTAGCTTATTGCCAGGCAGAGGGATGGTGTTGGTAGGTTGGGAGCAGAATTTGGAGTAGGGACAGAAAGCAATGGCTTCAATCCTCCCAATATTTAACTGAAGAGAATTTCTGCTTATCCTATGTTGGATGTCAGACACGTAGTCTGATAAGTTAGCAACAGTTGAGAGAGGTGATGGTGAGATAGAGTTGGATGTCATCAGTTTAGATGTGAAAACTCATGCTGTGCCTTCAGATGACGTCATCAAGGGGAAACATGTAGATGAGAATTAGGAGGGAGTGAAGGATAAATCCTTTGGGGACACCAGATAAAATAATGCTAGAACTGGAAGAGAAGCTATTGAAGGTAATATTCTGGCCATGATTAGATAGTTAAGACTGGAACCAGTGACATGAGTCCCACCCAGCTGGAAGACAGTGGAGAAATGTTGTTGGTGGATGGTCTAGTCAGCCATATCAAAGGCTGCAGACAAGTCAAGAAGGAGGGGGAAGGAAGGTTTATCTTAGTCACAATGATAAGTCATTTGTGACTTTGATAAGAGTTATCTCACTACTACGGCAGAGTGAAAACTTGATTGGAGGGTGTTCTGGGAAAGATGGGAATGGATTTTAGAGATTCAAGGAATTTGGCGAGGAAAGGGAGGTTCAAGATGAGATAGCAGTTTGTGGGAACAAATATTTACCCTTCTTCATTCTTGCTGAGTGCAGCAACACCAACAACATTGGGCCCATTGCAGCAACTCCCCCTGCCACAACTCTGATCCCTCGTGAAGCATGTATTCAGCTGGTAAAATTCTGAGGGGCTCACAAAATCCCTATCAATTTTCTCCTCAATTATCTTGAGAATAGAGGGATATGGCCCCCGGAAGGGTAAGGGGTTTTAGTTCAGTCGGGCAGCGTGGTCGGTGCAGGCTTGGAGGGCCGAAGGGCCTGTTCCTGTGCTATAATTTTTCTTTGTTCTTAATTGGCTTTTAATTACTCATTTAGAAATCGTGAGCTGAGACCCCAGTCAACTAGCCCAGCCCTGGTGAAATGTACCCCTGGTGTCATGATGTCAGATGCCAGGCCCGATGCCATCTCCCACAATTTATTGCTGGCCCCGCCTCTGTTGTTGCCTTGTTTGCAAGAGTAAAATTTCAGTCCATGTGTCAATAGTTTCTGCTAAATAGATCACAGATCTGATATCCTCAGGGCTGGTTGTGTTTTGGGTTTCACATACCGCATATAGGACTAGGCCTACTTAACATTACAAAAGCCTAAACCTAGGTGAGCTATAGCCTGAAGAAAAGGAAGTGGCTAGAAAAATAAGATACAGCACTAAATAATATAGGATATCTATGATAAGTGCCCACCTGTGGTGCCATCTGTGATTCTGCTTGCAGGAGAGGGTTCAGAGAGTTGGTGTGCAGACAAACAACTAGACTCCCCACCTTAAAGGTCGGGTGTGGTCAGCTTGGATCATGTTGGTTCAGATCAGGGATTTCCCATGCTGAAGGTCGATTAAGTTAAAGAAAAATATATTTTTTGGATGTTTTGTTTTCGGAATTATGAATTAAGGATACTCAACCTGTATCTGCATCCTCACAGTGTATACTTGGGTTCAGTTCCTCTGCTTTATTGTCAATCCCTCTATGGATCCCTCCAGAATAAAGTGTGAGATTAGGCAGAACTTTTCAAAAAAAAAACTAAATGACATAACGGCACGAATATTGGAGCAATCCATGCCGGTCCATTAGGCGTGCTCCAGAACACAATCATCCCACAGTCACATTTTGGGAGAGTGATGAGTTGCGTGCCAGCACTGGCAGTGGGGGCTAAAGATGCTGGTAAGCCCAGCTTCAGGGAGCTCGGGTGCTGTTTTGCCTGGGCGCTCGATTGTACAGTGCACAAGGATACTGCCCTCCATCCCCCCATGAATATCAGGAACTTCTCACCCTGCCATCAGCGGCATGTTCCCCCACCCCTCTCTGATACTGGTTACTGTGATCGGGGCCCACCTGATGGGTTCCCCTGCCTAACCCCAGCCATGCCCAACCCCCATCATACTCCCATTTATGCTCCACCCCTGCACGACCACCCCTGCACAGCGCCCTGTCATAGCATCTCCATTATAGCACCCCCCTCAGGCCCCACCCCCACTCAGACCTCACCCCCTTGACACTGTCCCTGGCACACAGGCAGTGCCCAACTGACATTGCCAGTGTGCCAGTTGGGCACCACCCAGCCATGTCCCCGACCATCCAAGGGCTTCAATGGCCACTGGTGTGGTCATCACGCCAGGTCTCTGCTAGTGGGGGCCACTAGTGATTAGCACCCATGTGACATCCCGCTGGAGAGGTAGGAACATTCTGGGAGGGGTATTGATCGTGTGCCAAACTCATTAATGAGGTTGAAATCAAGTCACCCTCGTGCTAATCATCCTTGCGCCCTTGCTGGGCACTATCCGGTTTTCACCAGTAGAAAGAAGCTGGAACAATTACAAACCATTTGGCGCCGGGCGTGGAACCGATTGTTCGCCCCGTATGCCATCTTTTGGGATTTGCGTGATCTGAGGCAGGCGCGGCAAGGTCAGAAAATCACCCCCTTTCTATGCTGCGTGTATTTCAGCAGTATGGAATTTAAATCAAAACACCTGCAGGGAATTTTCTCCTAAATAGATTTATTTATTTTTGTGAAACAATTTGACAAACATCAAGAACTTTTTTGTAACATGTGTATCTCTGAAAGAAGATTACATCATGGTCTTGTACTTGATAAATAATTAAAATCTGCATCGGTGCTCTTGTATCTACAATAGAAGGCAAACTGAAAAAGATTATTATAAATGAATCTTAATATTACATAGAATTTACAGCATAGAACGGACAATTTGACCAAGCTGTTCAATGCCAATGTTTTCATCCACAACAGACTCCTCCCACTCTACTTCATTTAAGGCTATCAACATATCCTGCCATGAATGTCTCCCTTATTTACTTGCATAGTTGTTCTGTCAGAAAGCCAGTTGGAGAAGGATAGAATTAGAGATAATCTATACACACTTCTATATTTATTTACAGACTTGCGTATTACAAACACATGCCCCCCAACTCCAAAACAAAAGATTCAGTCTGTGCCTTTTGTCACAAACTCACCTGATGTCATCTGTAAGGATGTCCCAACCTGGAATACCGGTTTGTGGTGGTGTATAATTTTATTTATAGGAATGGGCGGCAAGGTGGCACAGTGGTTAGCACTGCTGCCTCACATCTCCAGGGACCTGGGTTCGATTCCCGACTTGGGTCACTGTCTGTGTGGAGTTTGCACATCCACCCTGTATTTGCATGGGTTTCCTCCAGGTACTCCGGTTTCCTCCCACAGTCCAAAGATGTGTGAATTAGGTTGATTGGATATGCTAAATTAACCCTTGGGGTCCTGGGATGTGATGGGTTAGAGGCATTAGTAGGGTAACTAAGTGGGGATAGGACCTGGGTGGGATTGTTGTCAGTGCAGACTCAATGGACCGAATGACCTCCTTCTGCACTGTAGGGTTTCTATGGTTTGGTTTCCATGGAATGGTGCGAGGAGACACGTGGGAAACCCAATGGAAAATAACTAGGCTAGTCATAGTATAACACTTATTTAAGACTATTTATTACAAAAGAAAAGGCACATGTACATCAACAGAACTATGATGATCTAAGAGAGTTACATAAAAGGAACTACTAAACACACCCACACAGTTTAGGTAGAAGTTACTCTTTTTGATCCCAAACATACTCAAGAGATCTGGGACTACCCGCTTCCCAAAGAACATTCATTTCTATAGGTATATAAATGAAGGCCAGCTTATAAACTGTTCTCACAATTGAGGAGTTATTCTGGGAAATAACTAAATATCTGGGAAATGTATCTTCGTGGATCAGTAAAGATATGGTTTTTAACTGCCTGCACAAAGGTTTCCGCACTCTTGCTTCTTATCTGTCACCTAAATCTGGCTTCCAGGCTGCGAGGTGGAATTTGCCTCCCTGCTTCCCTGAGTGTTGGCAACTATACTATTTTTCTCTTTGATTGTTCTCTCTGTATATTTGCTGTCTGTCTCCTCAGCTTCTGAGCTCTAAAAAAAATAACATATGTATGCCTCCCCTTGATGGTTCAATCGTCCAACTAAACTGTTTTCTATTAGCATGACGATGCATTATTCTGGTCTGTGTTAGCCTGTTAATCTCATTATTGAGAGATTCACGTCCTCTGAAATGCATTTTGAAAAGCTGGTGGCTTCTATCCGTTAGCTTTGTTACATGCTTGGTATTGCTTAATGCTAGGCACATTCATGACATTATTTATAGGGGACTCGAGCGAATGCCCAGTTAATGCCCTCCACCTGTAGACAATTACCATAAAAATATGCCCTTAAAGGCATCTGTGCCTTTTGCCTCAATTACATATGGTAGCAGGTTTCACACTCCAATCATTCACTAGGTAAAGAGGTTTCTCCCAAATTCCCTCTTGAATATATTAGTGTCAAACTTATAATTATAACTTCTAGTTTTGGACCCATATATAACTGGAAACACCTTATTTGTATCTACCCTAGCAAATCTGTTCATGATTGTAAAGACGCCTACTTGGTCACCCTTGGGTTTCTCTTTCCAGAGATAGGAGCACATCTTGTTCAATCTTTGTGTAACACCAGTATTCTCATGAAATTCATCTCCAAACTCCATGGCCTGGGCCTTGGCTCCTCCCCCTGCGACTGGCTCCTGAACTTCCTAACTCTCAGACCACAAACAGTAAGGATAGGCAACAACACCTCCTCCACGATCATCCTCAACACCAGTGCCCCACAAGGCTGTGTTTTCAGCCCCTACTATACTCCTTTTACACCTATGACTGTGCGGCCAAATTCCCCTCCAATTCAATTTTCAAGTTTGCTGACGACACCACCGTAGTGGGACAGATCTCAAACAATGACGAGAATCCCTTGAAGAGTATAGGGGATGTAGGAGTAAAGTTAAGAGAGAAATCAGGAAGGCAAAAAGGGGACACAAGATTGTTTTGGCAGATAAGGCAAAGGAGAATCCAAAGAGCTTCTACAAATGCATAAAGGCCAAAAGAGTAACTAGGGAGAGAGTAGGGCCTCTTGTGGATCTGCACATCGATGACCTTGTTGATCCTTAAGAGATGGGTGATCTCCTAAATGAATATTTCTCATCAGTATTTACTGTTGAGAAAAGCATGGATGTTAGGGAACTTGGGAAAATAAATAGTGATGTCTTGAGGAGTGTACATATTATAGAGAAGGAGGTGCCGGAAGTCTTAAAGCGCATCACGGTACATAAATCTCTGGGACCTGATGAAGTTTATCCCAGGACATTGTGGGAGGCTAGGGAGGAAATTTCGGGTCCCCAAGCAGAGATATTTGAATCATCAATAGTCACAGGTGATGTGCCTGAAGATTGGAGGGTGGAAAATGTTGTGCCTTTGTTTTAAAAAGGGCTGCAGGAAAAGCCTGGGAACTACAGGCTGGTGACCCTCTGTGGTGGGTAAGTTGTTGGAAGATATTTTGAGAGACAGGATCTACAGGCAAGGACTGATTAGGGACAGTCAGCATGGCTTTGTGAGTGGAAAATCATGTCTCACAAATTTGATTGAGTTTTTTTGAAGGGCTAACCAAGAAGGTAGATCAGGGCAGTGCAGTTGATGTTGTCTACGTGGACTTTAGCAAGGCCTTTAACAAGGTACCGCATAGTAAGTTGTTGCATAAGATTAAATCTCACAGGATCCAGGGTGAGGTAGCTGAATGGATAAAAAATTGGCTTGATGACAGAAGCCAGAGGGTGGTTGAAGAGGGTTGTTTTTCAAACTGGAGGCCTGTGACCAGTGGTGTGCCTCAATGATTGGTGCTGGGTCCACTGTTATTTGTCATTTGTATTAATGATTTGGATGAGAATATAGGAGGCATGGTTTGTAAGTTTGCAGATGACACTAAGATTGGTGGCATAGTGGACAGTGAAGAAGATTGTCATCATAGAATCATAGAAATCCTACAGTACAGAAAGAGGCCATTCAGCCCATCGAGTCTGCACCGACCACAATCCCACCCAGGCCCTACCCCCATATCCCTACATATTTACCCACTAATCCCTCTAACCTACACATCTCAGGACACCAAGGGCAATTTTTAGCATGGCCAATCAACCTAACCCGCACATCTTTGGACTGTGGGAGGAAACCGGAGCACCCGGAGGAAACCCACGCAGACACAAGGAGAATGTGCAAACTCCACACAGACAGACAGTGACCCAAGCCGGGAATCAAACCCAGGTCCCTGGAGCTGTGAAGCAGCAGTGCTAACCATTGTCCTACCGTGCCACCCGGTCATGGATGGCCAGGATCATGGATTGCAACGGGATCTTGATCAATTCGGCCAGTGGACTGATGAATGGCACATGGAGTTTAATTTCGATAAATGCAAGGTGATGCATTTTGGTCGATTGAACCAGGGCAGGACTTCCTCAGTTAATGGTAGGGCACTAGGGAGAGTTACAGAACAAAGAGATCTAGGGGTACAGGGTCATAGCTCCTTGAAAGTGAAGTCGCAAGTCGACAGAGTGGTGAAGAATGCATTCAGCATGCTTCGTTTCATTGGTCAGAACATTGAATACAGAAGTTGGGATGTCTTGTTGAAGTTGTACACGACATTAGTAAGGCCACACTTGGAATATTGTGTACAGTTCTGGTCACCCTGTTATAGAATGGATATTATTAAACTGGAAAGAGTACAGAAAAGATTTACTAGGATGCTACCAGGACTTGATGGTTTGAGTTATAAGGAGAGGCTGAATAGACTGGGACTTTTTTCTCTGGAGCGTAGAAGGCTGAGGGGTGAACTTATAGAGGTCTCTAAAATAATGAGCGGCACAGATCAGCTAGATAGTCAATATCTTTTCCCAAAGGTAGGGAAGTCTAAAACTAGAGGGCATAGATTTAAGGTGAGAGGGGAGAGATACAAAAGGGTCTAGAAGGGCAATTTTTTCACAGAGGGTGGTGAGTGTCTGGAACAAGCTGCCAGAGGTAGTAGTAGAGGCGGGTACAATTTTGTCCTTTAAAAAGCGTTTAGACAGTAACATGGGTAGGATGGATATAGAGGTATATGGGCCAAATGCGGGCAATTGGGACTAGCTTAGAATCTCATAGAAATCTCATGGAATCTCATAGAAACCCTACAGTACAGAAAGTGGCCATTCGGCCCATCGAGTCTGCACCGACCACAATCCCACCCAGGCCCTACCCCCACATCCCTACATATTTACCCACCAATCCCTCTAACTACGCATCTCAGGCCACTAAGGGCAATTTTAGCATGGCCAATCAACCTAACCCGCACATCTTTGGACTGTGGGAGGAAACCGGAGCACCCGGAGGAAACCCACGCAGACACAAGGAGAATGTGCAAACTCCACACAGACAGTGACCCAAGCCGGGAATTGAACTCAGATCCCTGGAGCTGTGAAGCAGCAGTGCTAACCACTGTGCTACCGTGCTATACCGGGCAGCATGGACAAGTTGGGCTGAAGGGCCTGTTTCCATGCTGTAAACCTCTGACTCTATGAGACAGAGTACAGGAATGAGATAGAGAATCTCGTGAACTGGTGTGGCGACAATAATCTCTCCCTCAATATCAACAAAGTGAAGGAAATTTTCATCGACTTCAGGAAGCATAGAGGAGAACATGCCCCTGTCTACATCAACGGGGATGAAGTAGAAAGGGTTGAGAGCTTCAAGTTTTTAGTTATCCAGATCATCAACAACCTGTCCTGGTCCCTCCATGATGACACTATAGTTAAGAAAGCCCACCAATGCCTCTACTTTCCCAGAAGACTAAGGAAATTTGGCATGTCCGCTATGACTCTCACCAACTTTTACAGATGCACCATAGAAAGCATTCTTTCTGGTTGTATCACAGCTTGGTATGGCTCCTGCTCTGCCCAAAACTGCAACAAACTGCAAAAGGTCATGAGTGTAGCCCATTCCATCACACAAACCAGACTCCCATCCATTGACTCTGTCTACACTTCCCGCTGTCTTGACAAAGCAGCCAGCATAATTAAGGACCCCACGCAGCCCAGACATTCTCTCTTCCACTTTCTTCCGTCGGGAAAAAGATACAAAAATCTGAGGTCATGTATCAACCAACTCAAGAACAGCTTCTCCCCTGCTGCCGTCAGACTTTTGAATGGACCTACCTTGCATTAAGTTGATCTTTCTCTACACCCTGGCTATGACTGTAACATTCTGCACTCTCTCGTTTCCTTCTCTATGAATGGTATGCTTTGTCTGTTTAGTGTGCAAGAAACAATACTTTTCACTGTATGCTAATACATGTGACAATAATCAATCAAATCATGCACAAGAACATCTAAATCCCTCGGTACCCCAGCATACTGCCATCATCCTTCACTTAAGTACTAGTCTGCTTTTTTATTATTCCTATCTAAGTGAACAACTTCACACTTTCCCCATAGCTCAATCCGTTTTCTCAGTACCATTCCCCCAGAGATTGTGATGTTACCAAGTTCAATTTCCCCTCCATCTCCCGATTTACAGCTAATATTGGTTTGTTTCTTGTATCCTCGATATTTAAGAAACAAAATACCTGTTCATTTCATCCACCATTTCCTTATTATCTCCTACTAACTACCCATTGTCACGCTATAGAGGACCAATACTTGCTCTACTTACTCTTTTCCTGTTTAAATACCTGTAGAAACTCTTGTTGTCTATTTTATTTTCCTAGCTATCTTATCAAAATAATTCCTTTCTTTTGATTAATATTTTAGCCATCGTTCGCTGTTCTTATATTCTGACCAATCATCTGACTTGCCCCTCATCGTTGCACAGTTATATATTTTTTCCTTAAGTATGATGCTTTCCTTAACTTCTTCAGTTCAGCATGGATGGTGGCTGCTCTCTTTAATTTTGTTCTTTCCAGCAGCCATATACTTATTCTGAGTGTTCGGAAATATCTGCTTAAATGTCTGCCACGATTTCTCTATTAACCAGTCCTAATATCCCTGTTCATTTCACCTAGCTCAGCTTTCATGCCCACATAGTTGACCTTATTTAAATTTAACATATTAGTCTTAGACTCATGCTTCTCCCTTTCAAACCAGATGTAAAATTCAATCACATTGTAGTTGCTGCTACCTAAGTTTGCCTTTACTCTGAGGTCATTAATCAATCTTGTCACATTACACAATACTAAGTCTAAAATAACCTGCTCTCTGTTTGGTTACAAAATGTGTTGTTCTAAGGAACTATATTGAAAGCTTTCTAAGAACTCCTTCTCCAAGCCAAGGCTGCCGTACAGATATTTCCAGTTTATATGTGAATTAAAGTGACCCATGATTGTTGGCCATTCCTTTCTCACAAGCACCAATATTTATTCTTGAGTACTTTGCCCTACATCACATAACAATCCAAAAACATCTGAATAAATTGTAATGTAAGAATAGCACAAAAGCAAAGAATAAACGGTGCCACACTGCATGCATACAGCTTAAACCTTTCATGGTTTACCCATTTTAGTTTGCCTTTGCTCATCTGAGTTTCCTTATTTTTTTCATGGAATTTGAGCATTGCTGGCAGGCCAGCCTTTATTGCTCATCTTTGCTTGTCCTTGAGTAGGTAATGTCGAACTTCCTTTTTGAATCGTGTGTTTGTCTGGTGCAGGTTTGTCTGCTGTTAGCAAAGTTTCAGTGTTTTGACAGTGAAGCGACGGCAATCTCTTTTGGAACATTGTGATTTGGAGGCAGTGGTGTTTCAGTGTATCTGCTGCCCCTGTACTTTAAGTGATAAAGGTTATTAGTTTGGAATTTGCTGTCATGTGAGTTACTGCAGTGCATCTTGTAAATGATTCACACTGCTGCCACTGTGCACTAGGGGTTGATAGAGTGAATGTTTAATGTGGAAGATGGAATGGCAGTTAAGTGGGCTTTTGTCCTGGATGGAGTTGAGCGCTTTTTCAGTGTTGTTGGATTTGCACTCATCCAGGTGAATGGAGTGTTGGAAGAGGAATTTTCTGAGGTGTCCCTCCAGGGTGCGCTATATATATAGTTGACCTCACTATCCTCTTTAATATACTCCTAAACACCTATGACCGTACGACCAAATTCCCCTCCAATTCGATTTTCAAGTTTGCTGACGACACCACCGTAGTGGGTCAGATCTCAAACAATGATGAGTACAGGAATGAGATAGAGAATCTGTTGAACTGGTGCGGCAACAATAATCTCTCCCTCAATGTCAACAAAATGAAGGCGATTGTCATCAACTTCAGGAAACGTAAAGGAGAACATGCCCCTGTCTACATCAATGGGGACAAAGTAGAAAGGATCGAGAGCTTCAAGTTTTTGGGTGTCCAGATCACCAACAACCTGTCCTGGTCCCCCCATGCCGACACTATAGTTAAAAAAGCCCACCAATGCCTCTACTTTCTCAGAAGACTAAGGAAATTTGGCATGTCAGCTACGACTCTCACCAACTTTTACAGATGCAACTTAGAAAGCATTCTTTCTGTTTGTATCACAGCTTGGTATGGCTCCTGCTCTGCCCAAGACCGCAAGGAACTACAAAAGGTCGTGAATGTAGCCCAAACCATCACGCAAACCAGCCTCCCATCCATTGACTCTGTCTAAACTTCCCGCTGCCTCAGCAAAGCAGCCAGCATAATTAAGGATCCCACACACCCTGGACATTCTCTCTTCCATCTTCTTCCGTCGGGAAAAAGATACAAAAATCTGAGGTCACGTACAAACCGAATCAAGAACAGCTTTTTCCCTGCTGCTGTCAGACTTTTGAATGGACTTACCTTGCATTAAGTTGATCTTTCTCTACATCCTAGCTATGACTGTAACACTACATTCTGCACTCTCTCATTTCCTTCTCTATGAACAGCATGTTTTGTCTGTATAGTGCGCAAGAAACAATACTTTTCACTGTATGTTAATACATGTGACAATAATAAATCAAACCAAATCAAAATCAGTCAACCAATACAAAGACTGCAAAAGACAGTATATAGTTAAATAATGAAAAGGAACTTATTTGCTAATGCATGAATCAGGAGGGAGACACAGTTAATTAAGTTTGACTGTCCTCTCTGAGCTAATCTCGCAATTATAAAATTGTTATATTATTCTGAACATTTCTATATCCCGCCCAGCCTCGCCAATCAGACTGGAGAGTCCAATTACAATATTAAACATTGTTACCTTAGCCAATAACGTTCCACCTGTCAACAGAATAGGAGATCATTAGCTCATTGCCCCTATAGGTTCCTTCCCTGTTCCATAGGAAATCTAACCCACGCCAATTCCGGTAATAAAGGCCATTGCTTGCAGCTGCAAATCTTAATAGGCAAAAGGAGTCATTCTCTGCCTGAATCTGGCCTCTTCTCATCAGCTTGAGAGACTTCTCCAGCCTCGCGACCCATGAACTAATCCACTCCCTGACCTATTAAACTTGCTTACGTGTTTCCAAAAACAGATAACAGAAGCTGCCTTTCTGTGCTCCATTGTATTAAAAGAATTTGGCCTGTCTTTCCCATCATGCTGCATTCAGAACAAAGTTGGCCAAGGCGCACAATACATATATATTGAAAGTACAGTTTAAGCTTATAATACTTGGTTAATTTGTGGTTATAAAGTTTATAATATCTTTGCATATTTTGTTCCAGGCACATTGTGAATTCTCACTATGTATAAGGCACTTTATAATTACCTTAACCTAGTGCACTAAAATGAAGGGCCTCACCCTAAGAATTCTATACTGGCCCCATCAAGTGCATTCCAGCATATTCCTGATATGTGTCTGGCAGATGGTGGGAAAGCTTTGGGGAGTGGGAGGTAAGTCAATCAATTATAAATATTCAAATTCTCACCTTGTCATATAGCCCTAACTGGCTGATCCAATTAAGTGTCTGATCAATGGTAATCCTTGTCTGATGATAAGGGTTCAATGATGGTAATGCCATTGAATGTCAAGGATTGGTAATTAGACTTTCTCATGTTGGAAATAATCATTGCTTGCCACTTTTATACATTTGAGTAGTAAAATAAACCAAAATAAATTATGAAATTGTCATAATCTTTGGGGAGCTGGGTTATGTCCCAGGTTGACTAATTTCTCAATAGGGACCCTTTAACAGGTGTCTTTTTCTGAATTTACATGCCAAAAGGGCCTAATGCCACAATTTTAGCACTGGGAAGAATATTTGGAGAGATGGGACAGAGACCCATCTATGTTCACACCTTTTAAAATATTCACAGCAACAATTTGCATCACCAAATGCAATCATTCATCTTAAGGGAGTCACCTTGTCATTTAGCAGTCCAAGCCTGAACATTGTTAATGCACAATTCTTTGACGTAACATTTAAGGCACTCGAGACATTTTCTTCAATGCTATCACTTTACAGCATATGTTTTCCAGTTATCCCAGAGGACCAGACTGCTATGTGTATAACATTTAAACCGATAAGGCTCCTTTAAGGTAGATGACTGCATTTGGCGGGGCAAATTGTTACTTTGAATATTTGAAGATTTGAAAAGCAGTCAAATGCCTGATTCCACACTAACCAGGCATTCATCCCAAAACTGAATTTGTGGCCCTTTAGCATGTAAATTAGGAATGAAATGGATGTTCAAGGACAACCCCCACCGCCCAACCACACTCCCCCACCATCCCACCACTGCCACCATTCAGAAACCAGTCAGCCTAAGACCTGGCCTGACTCCCCAAAGATTATGACAATTTTATAATTTATTTTGGTCCCCTCATATAAAGGCCGGTTACTTCTCCATTTTACCCCCTTTTTTGAGGGGCTGGATTTTTAAGCACTAAATTTGAGTTGTTTCGGATGACACCAAAGAAATGGTGCCAGCACCCTGTGTGCTAACCCATTGCTTCCAGTTCTGAACCTGACGACACTCGCAAGAGTGGGAGTGAGGTGGGAGAGTAAGATTTTCCCGATCATTAACAGTGTACTTATATACAATTAAGGAGCTCATTAAGAGGTCACATTTTAACATCTGAGATTTTCATAAGGATGGATGGCCATTGGGTGTTGCACAAAGCTAAAATAACCAACCTGTTGGAAGCAGCATTGTTTTATGTGATATTTTTTTAAAAAATGAATATATTGACAAAAGTCAATGGCACAGTAATTAAATATTGACAACACTCAAATTTCCCTACCCTATTCTGGGTAGCTCAGAACTTGTTAGTTTCTTTCCCCAGAAGAGATCTTGCTGGAGGCAATGATCTTTGGTTGAAAACACATTTATTTATATTCTAACTATTTACAATGGTTAAGTAAGTCCAAGACATAGCTGGAGCTACTCTCTAAGATGCTTCACACTCATCTTGACTCAGTGATTGACATCAATGTGACATAACTCCTTATCCACAAGCTCAGTAGCTATTATTCGAGTTAATTCTTTACTCTATGGATTCCAGCTGTCTTTGCCAATTTGAAGGTGCAGCCTTTTTCTTTCTCTTCACATTATTCACAGATAGCAGCCACAGGGGAGATTGTGGCATAGTGGTATTAGTTTAGTTTATTTATTATTGTCACAAGTAACATTGCAATGAAGTTACTGTGGAAATCCCCTAGTCGCCACACTCCGGTGCCTGCTCAGGTATACTGAGGGAGGATTTAGCATGGCCAATGCACCTAACCATGTCGTTTGGACTTTGGGAGGAAACCCACGGGGAGAATGTACAGACTCTGCACAGACAGTGACCCAAGCCAGGAATCGGACCTGGGTTCCTGGCACTGTGAGGGAGCAGTGCTAACCACGTGCTACCATGTCACCCTTATTAGACTAGTAATCCAGAGACCCAGCACTTTGCTCTGATATCTCCTGTGGATAACCAGGGTTTGAATCCCACCATGGCGGATAGTAAAATTTAAATTCAGTAAAAACCTGGAATTCAAGTCTAATCATGGTGGTCTGATCATGAAACCATTATTGATTGTCATAAAAACCCAACTGGTTCACTAATGTCCTTTGGGGAATAAATGCCATCCCTACCCGGTCTGGCCTACACGTGACTCCAGACCCACAGTGATGTGGTTGACTCTTAACTGCCTTCTGAAATGGCCTAGCAAGTCACTCGGTTCAAGGGCAATTAAGGATGGGCAAGAAATGTTGGTCCAACCAGCAATGCCCACATCGCATGTGAGAATAAAAAAAGTAATGTACAATCAGATCAGAACATGGCTTGTTTACTTGGAGTCCATTTCCATTCCCACTCCTGGCCTCACCCCAGCTATTTGTATTCCTACAAAGATATAAAACAAAAAAGAGTGGCTAAAATGAACATTGGTCCTTTAGAGGATGAGAAGGGGATGTAATAACTGGAAATAAGAAAATGGCTGAGGCATTGAACAGGTATTTTGTGTTGGTCTTCACAGTGGAAGACACAAATAACATGCCAAAAATTGATGACAGGAAGGCTATGGCAGATGAACCTAGAAACTATCATTATCACGAAAGAGGTAGCGTTGGACAAATTAATGGGGCTAAAGGTAGACAAGTCTCCTGGTCCTGATGGAATGCATCCCAGGGTACTAAAGGAGATGGCAGGAGAATTAGCATATGCACTAGTGGTAATTTATCAAAATTCGCTGGACTCTGGGATGGTTCCCGAGATTGGAAAACAGCAAATGTGATGCCACTGTTTAAAAAAGGAGGTAGACAAAAGGTGGATAACTATAGGCTGGTTAGATTAACTTCTGTAGTAGGGAAAATGTTTGAATCTATCATCAAGGAAGAAATAGCGAGACATCTGGATATAAATTGTCCTTTTGGTAAGACGCAGCATGGGTTCATGAAGGGAAGGTCATGTTTGACTAATTTGGTGGTATTCTTTCAGAACATTACATGTGCAGTGGACAATGGGGAACCTATGGATGTGGTGTATCTGGGTTTCCAGAAGGCCTTTGACAAGGTGCCGCACCAAAGACTGCTACATAAGATGAAGATGCACGGTGTTACGGGTAATGTATTAGCATGGATAGAGGATTGGTTAACTAATAGAAAGCAAAGAGTGGGGGTAAATGGGTGTTTTTCTGGTTGGCGATCAGTGACTAGTGGTGTGCCTCAGGGATCAGTGTTGGGACCACAATTGTTTACGATTTACATAGATGATTTGTAGTTGGGGACCAAGTGTAGTGTGTCAAAATTCTCAGATGAGTGGCAGAGCAAAGTGTGCAGAGGACGCTGAAAGTCTGCAAAGGGATATAGATAGTCTAAGTGAGTGGGCGAGGGTCTGGCAGATGGAGTACAACGTTGGTAAATGTGAGGTCATTCATTTTGGTAGGAATAACAGCAAAATGGACTATTATTTAAATGGTAACAAATTGCAGCATGCTGCTGTGCAGAGGGACGTGGGTGTCCTTGTGCAGTAATCTCAAGGAGTTGGGTTTGCAGGTGCAGCAGGTAATTAAGAAGGGAAATGGAATTTTGTCCTTTATTGCTATCGGGATGGAGTTTTAAAACAGCGAGGTCATGTTGCAGCTGTATAAGGTGCTGGTGAGGTCACACTTGGAGTACTGTGTACAGTTTTGGTCTCCTTACTTGAGAAAGGATATACTGGCACTGGAGGAGATGCAGAGGAGATTCACTAGGTTGATTCCGGAGTTGAGACAGTTGGCTTATGAGGAGAGATTGAGTAGACTGGGGCTTTACTCATTGGAATTCAGAAGAATGAGGGGAGATCTTATAGAAACATATAAGATTATGAAGGAAATAGATAAGATAGAAGCAGGGAAGTTGTTTCCACTGGCGGGTGAAACTAGAATAAGAAGGCATAGCTTCAAAAAAGGGGAAGCAGATTTAGGACTGAGTTGGGGAGGAACTTCTTCACACAAAGGATTGTAAATCTGTGGAATTCCCTGCCCAGTGAAGCAGTTGAGGCTACCTCATTGAATGTTTTTAAGGCAAGGATAGATAAATGTTTGAACAGTAAAGGAATTAAGGGTTATGGTGAGTGGGCGGGTAAGTGGAGCTGAGTCCACAAAAAGATCAACCATGATCCTATTGAATGGCGGAGCAGGCTCGCGGAGCCAGATGGCCTACTCCAGCTCCTAGTTCTTCTGTTCTTATAAACAAAGAAAATTACAGCACAGGAACAGGCCCTTCGGCCCTCCAAGCCTGCG
The DNA here is from genome assembly GCF_964213995.1 of Mustelus asterias. NCBI lineage: Eukaryota > Metazoa > Chordata > Chondrichthyes > Carcharhiniformes > Triakidae > Mustelus > Mustelus asterias. Next base: position 320,164 of record NW_027590194.1, read on the forward strand.
CCGACCATACTGCCCGACTTAACTAAAACCCCCTCCCCTTCCGGGGATCATGTCTCTCTCTTCCCATCCTATTCATGTACTTGTCAAGACGCCCCTTAAAAGTCACTATCGTATCTGCTTCCACAACTCCCCCGGCAACGAGTTCCAATCCCCCACTATTCTTTGTGTAAAAAATCTGCCTCGTACATCTCCTTTAAACCTTGCCCCTCGCACCTTAAACCTATGCCCCCTAGTAATTGACTCTTCCACCCTGGGAAAAAGCTTCTGACTACCCGCTCTGTCCATGCCTCTCATAATCTTGTAGACTTCTATCAGGTCTCCCCTCAACCTCCGTCGCTCCAGTGAGAACAAACCAAGTTTTTCCAACCTCTCCTCATAGCTAATGCCCTCCATACCAGGCAACATCCTGGTAAATCTTTTCTGTACTCTCTCCAAAGCCTCCACATCCTTCTGGTAGTGTGGTGACCAGAATTGAACATTATATTCCAAGTGCGGCCTAACTAAGGTTCTATAAAGCTGCAACATGACTTGCCAATTTTTAAACTCAATACCCCGGCCGATGAAGGCAAGCATGCTGTATGCCTTCTTGACTACCTTCCCCACCTGCATTGCCACTTTCAGTGACCTGTGTACCTGTGCACCCAGATCCCTTTGCCTATCAATACTCTTAAGGATTCTGCCATTTACTGTATATTTCCTATCTGTATTAGACCTTCCAAAATGCATTACCTCACATTTGTCTGAATATGTTCTTACTATTTGGCTGGAAGATGCATCACATTTCCAATAAGACTTCTGGTTCGATGAAAATGCCAAACCATTTCTAATTAAGGTTTGCAATAGGGAAACAAGCTTGCCTCCTGATTCCCATCTCCTCCCCGAAAGCCTGGCTCCAAGTATCTAAATTAATGCAGGTACCTGCTGTCTCGATTGGAATTGGAAGCTCCTCCTGTCTCAGGAAATTCTGTTGGGATCAATGGAGGAATTTTAGGATGACATTTTCCATTACCTATATTAGGCTAAAAGCAAAATACTGAAGATGCTGGAGATCTGAAATAAAAGCAGAAATTGCTGGAAAAACTCAACAGGTCTGGCAGCATCTTTGAGAGAGAAAATAGAGCTATCATTTTTAGTAGCTCTGAAGAATCATACGGACTCAATAATTATGTTAGGCTGTTGGACCAAAGGATTTTCACTCTATAATATAAATTTCATATTTTTTAATAAACTGTAATCGCTTCTGCCTTTGGGACCAAAAAAATGAAAACACAAAAATGCCTATTGTATGACAAAGACATTTTCACCTTTAAAGCTCCAGCAATTACTTTGAATAAGTTGAGCCAATCATAGACTGAATAACATAGACAACATTGAATAATAGTCAGCAGTTGCAATGCAAAAAACAAATTCACACTTGGAAATTACATTTTTGTCTGTTCCATCAAAGCTAGAGGCAACTAATACTCTGCTACCTTGAGTTCAAATAGGGTTTCATAGTTGTGGATAAGGTAAATGTCTCTGAGCAGTCATTTCAATTTCCAAAAAAATACTTCAGCTCTGAAAGTGCACAGGCCAATAACCTAGAGAGATATGTTGGAATTGTATCCACTCGGGAGTTCTGCCATGAACTAGCCAAAATTTTAGGCATTGCAGAAGGTCCATTCATTTACATGACAATGGCAGGTGCCATTGCCACTAAGCACATGTCACATTGTGAAGACCAGAGGCTGGTGCCTCCTATTATTATCTCCCCTTATTAGGAAACCACATCGAAAACTGATTTAAAACATGCAATGTTTTTTCTTCAGTTGTCAAGTCCATTATCTGTGCCTGGACTCACCAGTAGTTCCCATATCTGTCACTGAAGTGGCCGGCTGCCACGTATCCTCTGGACCTCGGAGAGGACAGGGACTTTGGAAAAGCTGGACTTCCGATTTCCATTTGGGTCCCATCCCTCTTTCTGTCCGCACCCCTGCTGTATCACTGTCCCTGTTTGGAGTTGAACAGTGCTCTATCTAAAGCAGAGACCACAGGAAATACCAAGATATGGTCAAGAGTTAATGGCTCCTTTCAGATCACAAGACCACAACTTCTTTCTCCTCAATAGGGCATCACCTCTTTTGTGCTGCCCATGGGATTATGATTGAGTTAGGTGGATAGAAGTCCTGACCCATCAGTGTGGTGTCACTGCCCTTTAAAGGGCGGTTCCCTGAAAATGTCATGTGACCCATTTGCTCAATTGGGAGATGAGTTGGGAACTGACTCAGACTTGCCTGGACTTGCTCCAGCAGTTGGAGTTTTGGGCCTGTGGAGTGTAAGACCTTTTTTCTTGCTCTGTAATGTTTTTGGTTGTTCTGTTCATGAACTGTTGTTGGTTCACGGACTGGAGGGTGAGCCTTACCTCACTACACAACATTGGCGATGAGGGCAAATTGGAATGCGTCCATGTCCAGCTGCAATTCAAGACCAGGCATTTACTGGATCTCAGCCGCAACAGTATAAAATGAGTTCAACATGCCTTTGACTAGGAAACCCAAAGCTTTTGATCTTGATGTGGAGCACTTGGATCAATACATCAAGCACCTTAAATTATTCTTCAGAATCAACAGTGTAGAGGAGGAGGGGAAATGACATATTATCCTATTGTCAGTGTGCGGAGACCAAATGTACAACTTGATCTGGAGCTTAACTTCTCCGGAGGCCCCAAATACTAAACCTTTTGAGCACCTGACGGTGTTAATAAAGGAACACCTTCATCCCAAACTGTCTATTCATGCAGCAGTATAAATTTAACTCAACGAGCAGGAACCCAGCAGAGTCAATCACAGAGTCTGTGGCCAGAATGTGACAGCTATATGAACAGGGAAACTTTGGAACCACACTCCAGGATATGCTCTGAGACAGAGTAGTCTGTGGGGGGAAACAATTTGAAAAAGCTGAAATGGACGTTACGTTGGCCAAAGCCATGAAGATTGCACAGGCTACAGAGAGTAGTACATGTTTTTGTTTGATCAGTTGTGTCGCCCATTGAGCATCCCTCCTGATTTACACTTCACTTCCTTGGAACCAGAAATAGGGAGCGGTGTTCAACAGACAGCCGAGTCAATATCTTGCTTTCCTCAACACTGTGATTGACAGCACTCAACCACATTCAACCTATTTCCTGCACTTCCACCCTCACCTTCCTTTCCCCCGCAGAACCATGACAGGGTCCCGCTTATCCTCATTTTCCGCACCACCAGCCTCCATATCCAAAGGACCATCCTCTGCCATTTCCGCAAATTCCAGCATGATGTCACCATGAAACACATCTTCCCACACAATTGCACAGAAGGTGCAATACCTGACCCTTTACATCCTTCATCCTCACTGTCCAAGGGCCCAAACGTTCCTTTCAGGTGAAGCAATGTTTCACTTGCAGCTCCTTCAATTTGGTCTACTGTATTCCCTGATCTCAATGCGGCCTCCTCTACACTGGGGATACTGAATGCATACTGCATTCAGTATCCCCAGAGAGTACATGCTTTGCTGAACACCTTCACCCAGTCTGCAAGTATGACTGCAACCTTCCTGTTACTTACCATTTCAACTCAGTATCTTGCTCTCATGCCCACATGTTTGTCCTCGGCCTGTTGCAATGCTCCAGGGAAGCCCAATGCAATCTTGTGGAGCAGCACTAACACTTAGCAACACTTCTTCTGCCCTACACATCTTTATCCAATCTCTTCTAGCTCCCATGTATCACTGACCTTCTATTCAGCGGTCCCTCTTGTACAGTATATAATCCATCAAATTTCTCTCTTTCCCTTTAACTCTGAAGAAGAGTCATACAGAAATGTCAACTCTGTTTCTGTCTGCTGCCGGAGTTACAGAGTCTGTCCTGCATTTTCTGTTTTTATTTCAGATTTCCAGCATCCGCCGTATTTTCTTTTATTAAAGCCGGGTCAATATTGACAGTTGTAAACAATCACACAAAGCCAAAATGACAGAGATTTGCTGTCTATAAAGAATGAAGAGGAAGTGCTGTCGGCTACAGAAGAGTAGTCAGAGACTGGGCAGCAACTTCGTGTGATTATTCGGATGCTGCTACAACTGAGATTGAAACCCCACATAGGGATTTCTTATACACTTGATGTTGAAACGAGATTGTCTACATGAGCACATCTTTTCCGGGAACACAGACTGCAACATGGGGAATTGCTCAAGCAGAACTCTATCACAGTCATGGATGAGCTACAATGGTTCAAATTACACAAAATACATCTGCATTGGAGACCTCAGAAATGCAGATAGAATGCGCAGTGAACACGTCTATTTGGAATACTCACACTGTTGCTATAGAGACATGGGCATCCAGACTCCAAGAAACAATCTTTGTCAGCGTCACCCTGCCGTTTGTGACCCGTCTCCTCCTGGACTGTTCCCCTCTGCTGTTTCTTATGATTCTCATTTATTAAATTATTCGTTAATGGTGTTTAATGCCCACCGTGCTCCAAAACAAAAGAAGCTGTCACTGAAACAAAGCCATCTGTAGCTGTTGTTGTGCTGCCAATTTTAAAATTTGTCTGCTAAATGCACCAGCTGTGCGAGGTACAGAATAGTACTCAAGGTACCTTTAAATGACAATTATCACTCAAGTACCAAGCGGAGCTGCACTTAAGTGCAAAATCTCCATTAATGTGCCTCATGACAACTTCATGCAAGGAGCAATTTTGGAAGCAGCAATCAAAGCCAGAAAAAGCATTTCAGTTCGGGACTGAAATTCCTCTATGTTAATACATAATCAGTGTGCGCAATTATCATAATGAATAGAGGAATTTCTACTGGATGACAGCCTGTGAAGTTGGTTTATCAGCTTAAGCTGAAGCAGTGACTACTGTGATACGTGAATATTGATAGTTTTACTCGGAGGCAAGTAACATCGATTTAATAATTCGACAAAGTGGAAGAATTCATAATACAAATAAATAAATAGCTATCAATCTCTCTACTGACCCATATGATATGGCTTGAGGCTGTTGCTGTGGTGGATTTATTCTTACTAATTTAAATTCCACATGTTTAATTGTATTAGTTAAACAATACTTTGAAAGCGATTCAGTCCTGGAATAAACTCCACTGACAATAGGGCCAATAATCAAGGTTTAGACAGCATTCTTGTGTGCAAAGCCTTTTTGCTAATAGGCTTTGTGCGCTGCACAAGATACTGGCAAACAGAGCAGGAGCAAAAATGTGATGGTAAAGCTAGCATTGTAACCTTGAGGCCACTGCTGTCCCATTGATGCTGGACAGAGCTTGGTGAATTTAGCTCCAGGATATGATCAATTGTATGGTGGTCAGCACCAGGAATTATTGGAACTGGATCTGGAGAAAAGCTGATTTCTCAGAAATGAAATCGGTTCAGTTCGCCTGCACTGCTGAGGTTAGTCTGAAGATGAGAGGTCACATGACACCAGGTTCTTGTCCAATTGGTTTATTTGAAATCACAAGCTTTTCCTTTGTGCTGTTCCTTTGCTCCAAAAGCTTGTGATTCCAAATAAACCTGTTGGATTGTAACCTGGTGTCATGTGACCTCACACCTTGTCCTTCCCAGTCCAACACTAGCATCTCCACATTTTAGTCTGAAGAAGAGTCATACCGACTCGAGACACCAACACCCTTTCCGTCTCCGCAGATGTGGCCAGACCTGCTGAGCTTATCCAGCATCTTGGGCGTACGATCCTGCCCAAGGCCAACGGAGAATGCCCTTTTCCGAGCCGGTAAAATTCTGGCATTTCTGTTTTTGTTTCAGACTTCCAGCATCTGCAGTATTTTAGTTTTATTAAGGTTAATCTGTGTCCCTTAAAGGAAAGGTAATTTGTGCCTGATGGAGGTGCTGACGTCTTTTACAACCAACAACAACGGCTGCATGTGGACAAGTGTGCACCAAGGTTTTCCAATGTTGCACTGAAGGATGAGGCGGATGATGTGGAATGAAGTAGGGGTGCTCTGTAACTGCAAGAGTCCAATGGCCTTCCAAGGAGAAGTGAAAGTTGGCAGCTGTGGAGGTCAGTGCTCGGGTCAGGTCCCGTTGACCTGGGTTTGGTGCCGCAGGAAGTTCAGTGACCTGATCAGAGTGATCAAAGTCATGAATGCACCTTGCTAGAACCAGGGTTTACCCATGGCATTTGACAAATCTGCAGATGTCTGGGAATGGGTATCACAGAATTACTGTGCATGGTCATAGCAGCCACCAGCTGCAGGATATGGTATAACAAGGACTTGGAGGACATCCACTGCCTGAACAAGACTGCAACACTCAATTTTTTACACCAGTGGCTCCTTCCAGGTCTCCATTGGTGATCTCTGCAGGATTTCACAAGCTTCCACACACAAGTGCATCCAGGAGGTCATGGATGCAATCTTCATGAGAACTCACAGCTTTACGTTTGAGGGAGACCAGGCAAGTCAGAAAGCAAAAACAATGGGATTGGCACAGATCTCTGGTTTTCCACCAGTACATTCTGCACTTTGTCCTTTCCCTATGTATGGTATGTTTTGTCTGTTTAGCACACAAGAAACAAAACTTTTCACTGTATACTAATACATGTGACAGTAATAAATCAAATCAAACTACGGGAAGCACCCAAAATGTGTAGAATTTAAGCAACAGCCAGAATAAATTAACCAGCAAATAACTGAAAGCATTTAATGATCTCTCCAGAATACATCGTTGGGGAATTCCTTGTGCTGTATAACACTTCTTCAGCTATGTAAGGTTAAGAGAATGTGTTTGCTGGTACACTCAGCTCCAAAATGGTAGCACTGGTGTCATATCAGTTTTGCGGAGGAACTGCTCTCGTGAATTGTTTGCTCTATATAATCTGGCAGATGTTAAGTGCACACACATTGATCCCTTTACCAAAATGTTACACCTGGAAGTGTGCACATACACCACAGGTACCAAATTGCACCACAAAAGGCACTCATGGGGCACAAAAATAATGGATGTTCCTGAAGCCAATTTCACCTGAGGAAACAAAAGTAAGGTTTTAAATCTGTTTTAACCCTCTCGGTTGTTGAAATTGCCCAAGTAAAATCAGGTGCTTTCTATAACAGGAGGCTGACTCACAATGCTGATCTTACATCTGGATAGCAAATTGAAAATCTAATGAACAGACTCCATTTATAGGACTTGATTTATTTTGAAGCATGAATACAACAAAGCCAGAAACCAAAAGTTTTCAAATTCAAGCACAAAGATTTATGCAATAAGCAATGATTTTAAAATCCACAATATGTTAGACAAACATCTTGAAGGACCATAATTCACATAAGTATTGTTCATCCGGCAATATGAAACCTTTATCATTTTTAACTTGTTTGAAAATCTTTCCAAATGTTTTTTGGCAACTTCACTGATGTCAGTTTTGTACAAAGCAATATCAGGCATTGTTGCATGGCCAAGTATATCGTGTAGGTAACTCAAAGGAAAATGTATCAAAATTCTCATCATACAGATCAGAAAATTGTGTCTTAAATCTGCAATTTTCTATCATTCCAACAAATGAATATTGTTACATGATTAATTGATTAACAAAATCTCCCCTTTTTGGTTGATTTGTTCATTACTCAAAATACAATATCTGTGGAAAGCAACAGGCAAGTACTTCATCAATTCCTGAATTCCCTTAGCCGCTTTTTGATTTTAGTGTTGGGGAATGTGGTGTAAATACTGCGCGGCACGGACTTTATTGATCCTTTGAGTGCTGTGCAAGCAAAATATAACAAGGCTCCTGCGTGCACAAGTATCCCATTTTTGTTTTGTTTTGCTATTAAAACCTGACAGTGTATTGAAAATAAATTTAAAGATCCATGGTTCCCAAAGGGAGAAATCATGGGTTAGAGATAGAACACTGCAGTGCTAATTCTCCAATCCATGTTTGTCTTGGAATGTGTCACCTGTAGGCACCGGATAACTGAATTTTACCATGCCTTAATTTAATTACCCTTTCCTTCAATAAGTAAACCCTTCGACTTTTGTTTTTGTCTTGAAACATATGAAAAGCCGATGACAAGGAAGATAAGTTATGTAACAAGTCACATTCACGACAGGCACTTTGCCAATTAGGATGGCAGAAATTCCATTAGGGAGGCAACTACCTTAAGTCAGCCTGTCGTCCTTTACAGGTGAAATTCCTCTTCACTTGCGAATACTGGAGTGTTTTGATTTTTATATCAAAGTGTTGATATGTTACCTATTCTTGAGGTGCTACTTATCTTAGTAACGTAAAAAATAAAATGTACAACAAACTAACAAACAAGATGACAAAACAATGAAATGATGCAAACAGCATTACCTGGCTGCAGTGTTATTAACCCAGCAGGATTGACAACATAATACTGCCCTTCACATAGAGTTAGAATTGGGTTGTCCTGATTTTTTGCCCATTGGGACAGGATGCTTGATTTGTAATCCTCACTGACCCATCCAGATTGTGGCAGGTATCATGCAAATTTGTAGTGCCTGGTCAAGTGGATGCCACCATGCTGTCGTCTTGATGCTGCCAGCAGTTCTGCACTTAGCAAGTAAGCTCAGCTCTCTTCCCAAACCACATAGCACACTGACAACTCTTGTTGCAGTTTAAATGAGGGCAAAGTGAACACCAAGGCAGAGGAAGGGTTCCAAAATAACAAATATGGTGCTGCAGGCAATTGTGGTGGAGCTGGGCAGCAGCAGAGTGGCCATTGTCCTATGGTAGGCAGGAGGCCCTCGGGGATCACCATCAGAAGGGAATGAGAGGAGGGGCAGAGGAAGGTGAAATCCTGGAATCTGAAGTTGAGAACTTGACAGCAGCACTGCAAAAGTTCAGATGATCTCACATGGGAGATGAATGCCAGTGAGTGCACCTTCAAACAATATCACTCAATACCACACCACCAACCTCTCACTACTCAATGCACCACTCCATTATCACACACCCTGGCACTCGGGGTTCATGTCTAATGTTCAGGTACTCCACCTCATGCTGACATTTACGGAGGCTGTCAGCCTCAAATTCACGCCTCACTGCCTCTACATGCCTTAAACTAATCAATTGTGCACAATCACTGTAAATTTTCTCTCTCCTTTGCAAGAAAAGGCAGCAGACAATAGAAGGGAGCAGAGCAGGCAGGGTGAAGAATGCCTGCATTTCCTGAGCGTTAAGGTCGGAGATTGTGCTGGCTGTGAAAGAGCCTGCGGAATTCGGCGTAAATGAGAATTTTGAGCATGCTATGTTCTTGCTTTCTGCCCCTTTTCAGTTGCACATCCTGGTGTCTGACAGAATGAGCAAGCTCCTGATGGTGACATCAGAGACCTCTTGCTTCCCATGCACCTCTTCCCCCATCCCAGCATTTCCTTTCTGATTTCCCAACTTTCAGACACTAAAGAATTGTCTGCCACTAGCTCAGCTGCAGAAACTGAAGAAGGAAGAGAGTACTGATGAAGAGATCCCATCTTGTAATGTGACAGTTACGTTAATATAATTTGCTCCATTTTGACAGTCTGATTGACTGAATTAATTTGAGTCTCAGAGGCCCTGTGCATCTTTTACAATATCCTTCAGGTCAACTGGGGTGCTGTGCCATGGTTTGGTGCAGGGATGTAATGGGAATGGAATAAGTTGCTATCTCTTAGGATGACATCACATCTGGACTCTTGCAACACCCTCAAATGCCCACCCTGGTGCCAGAAAGCCTATGTGGAAGCTGGTGAGGAAAAGTGAGTGCAAGAGGAACCCTGTCATGGTTCTGGGAGAGAGAGGAAGGAGTGAGGGCGGAGGTGCAGGAGATGGCGTGGACATAGTTGAGTGTCTTGTTAACCACAGCGGGAGGTGGGGGTGTGCCCCTTTACACTGAGGGACAATTTAGCATGGCAAATCAACCTAACCCACACATCTTTGGAGGAAACCAGAGTACTCAGAGGAAACCCACATAGACACGGAGAGAACGTGCAAACTCCACACAGACTGTCACCCAAGGCCGGAATTGAACCCGGGTCCCTGGCGCTGTGAGGCAGCAGTGCTAACCACTGTGCCACCCTGTTCAACACCCTGTTCCCTGTAAAGACTCTATCCCATTCTTTGGGTTTCTCTGTCTCTGTTGCATCTGTTCTAATGATGCTACCATCATAAACAATGTTTCTGACATGTCTGCCTTTTTCCTTAACTGAGGATTAATCTGGGCTAATGCTGTTCGGTTATTTTAGTATTTTCCCCTGGTGTTTTTCAGAGAAGGGTTTGATTTGGTTGATTGACAGGGACATCATGTGACTGGGAAAGACTAGGCTTATACAGAGAAATCAAGTCAGTTGTTGCCTCAGACCTTTAGAGAGAGGAGGCCCTCAGTATTTCTGACTCTATTGAACTGGAGACTGTGATCTGTCAGAAAATAGTTCTCTTTCTCTAAAATTCTGCTGCTTGGTGATGGATCTTTCTCTGGAGGGTGCTGAATGGAAGTCAGAAAACCGGTGTCTTTCTGTATCTGTCCCGAGGGTTTAAAAGGCAGGAAATGTAGCACCTCTGTGAGCATGTCTGTTTTTATACTAACTTATTCTGAAGGGATATTTATGTCAGTGAGGATATTGCTCACATTTGAACTATAGAGATAGCTAGCTGTTAAAAATTATACCTTGTCATGTTTAAGCATTTCAATTGGTAAAAGTTATGCTAATTCCTTTTGTTGTATTTTAACTGTGTTGTTAAATAAAGTTTTTTTAATATAAAAGCTTCCTAATGGGTTAATAGATTCACACCTGGAGCAAAACACCTTATAGAAACATAGAAACAGAAACAGGAGTAGGCCATTCATCCCTTTGAGCCTGCTCAGCCACATATTTTGATCATGGCTGATCATTGAATTCAATATCTTGATCCTTCCCTTCCTCCCATATCTCTTGATCCTTTTAGCCTCAAGAACGGTATCTAATTTCTTCTTGAAATCAGACAAGGTTTTGGCCTCAACTATATTCTGTGGTAGTAAATTCTGCATATTCACCACCCTCTGGGTGAGGAAATTTCTCCTCATCTCAGTTCTTAAAGAACGCCTAGTTCTGGACTCCCCCACCATTGTGAACATTCTTTCTGAATTTACCAGTTAGAATTTTCTAGGTTTCAGTGAGATCCCCTCTCACTCTTCTAAACGCCAGTGAATATAATCCTAACTGACTTAGTCTGTCATCATATGACAGAGACAGGAAACAGCCTGGTAAACGTTTGCTGTACTCATTGCACTAATGTCAAAATCAAAAAAAGTTGGGGTCTAGGCTAACTTTGTGATATAACTTGGAGTTCCTGATCTGGTCCCTAACAAATCCTAATAATCACACGGGCAATGTAGTACTATGGTCAATTCGAGAATTAATCCTGTCAAGTGGTTGGTTTCATAATTGTCAGTGAGCATGCTACCAATCCACACCTATGCCCACCAATTGAAATACTGCACACTTGATGCCTGTCTGATGTCATCATGTGCTTCCAGGTCAGGCACTTGTGTGTCCGTGCCATGCAAAATTCTACCCATTACATTTCTGCTTTGTTTGTGCTGCCATTACAGACTCATCTCTACATTCCGTTAACATTTATACAAGCATGACCTGATGAAATGATATTTTTATAATGAAAATTTTTAAATAGAAATAATATCAAGATGGGTCCTAAAGATTTTGTGTGATGGAACCGTGACGATTTCCTTTGGGAACTTGTTCCATTGTGGGATTGTCCTTGGGAAGAAAGATTGTTTAAACACTGTCATTGAAACAAATGTTCTTTGTAGTTTGTTCAGATGGTGACTTTGGGCGGGACTTACCAGTCACACCCGCCCCAAGACCTAAAATTCCCACCCAAGGTCAACAGACCTTTAAATGGTCTGTGTCCCACCCAAGATGATTCCTGTGGCAGATGGAACCAGAAAATTTACCCTCTTATGTTTGGGCATTGCCAGATTTTCAACTGGCAAGTTTAGGAAAGGAAGTGTGATAGATTGCTCTATCTCAGAAATAAATCTGAGCATGACATGGAGCATATTAAAATGTGTAAGGGCTTCAGGTTCAAAGATCATGAATAGATTGTCTATATATTGGAAGTGTGCATGGGATAGGAGGTTAGGACTTGTTCCATTAAAAATGTGTGTCTCGTAGTAACTGAGAAAAAGATTAGCAAGTGCTGGTCCTACAAATGAAAACATAGCATCCTTATCTATTTGGGCATAGATTGTGTCATTAAAGCTGAACTCAACAGATTGAGTTGCAAAGTGCAATGAATACAGATTTGGTAAATGGCGGCATGTCAATATTACCATGATATCGTGACACAGCGTAAATGTTGACAGCTTCCTTCGGTGGCACATTCATAAATAAGCCCACAGTATCAAATGTACACATAGACATGGCATTGCAGTCAATATGTACGTCATGTTCAATCTCTGCAAAGGTGACAGAAGCCTTCATCATCTATGTAGAAAACTCACTAAAAACTGGCTCTAGTAATTTACTCAACCTTTTGTCAAGTTCATGCAGTGCAGAACCAGTCATTGATATAATAGGGTGTAAGGGGACATCACTTTTGTGTAACTCCAGCAACCTATACATGCTGGGATGCAGTGAGCCATTAGGATGAATCCGATCCTCTATGCGGCCAGACAGCTTGTTAGTCATGCACAAGTCTAACAATTTAAAAAAAAAGATTCCTCAAGACAACGTAGGTGCAAACATTAATGCCATGGGCTTGGGGGAAGCCTTCAATCCTTGTGAATCCCAGAGCCCTATTCTGCTGCTTCAATTTATCCATGAGTAAAGTGATTAAAATGTTTGCTATAACAAACTCTGGGCAGGAGTTATCTGCTTGATGCAGGCATGAAATGCAATCTGATTGATGTTACAAGTATCCCTTGCAGTAATCTGGAAGAAGCCTAAGGCAAAGAACCTCCGGGCAGGAACAAACAATGCTGTACTAACTATGGCAGTTCAGTGCAGTCTTTTTGCAGAACATGGCACAGATTTACCATAGCCTTACCAAAGAAGCACAGCCTCTTTGTACATTGCACTTCAGCAAACTCTATGCATGTTGTCCTGGGCCAAAAGATTTTTGGGAGGGTAAGGATCTCTGTAAGAACACCTTCTAATTGCTCCCTTTGCATCTTCTTCCTTTTGCTGTCCCCCCTGCTTGTCCTTTTGGCAGAGAGGAATTTCCAGAAAGGCACAATAAAGAAAAAAAAGTCTGTTGTCAGAATGTTAGAGTTGAGAATGCACTACAGTCACGACATGAATTGTCAGAGATTTGATTTGATTTATTATTGTCACATATATTAACATACAGTGAAAAGTATTGTTTCTTGTGCGCTATACAGATAAAAATACTGTTCATAGAGAAGGAAACGAGAGAGTGCAGAATGTAGTGTTATAATCATAGCTAGGGTGTAGAGAAAAATCAACTTAATGCAAGATAACTCCTTTCAAAAGTGAGAGACTGCATTTGCTAACAGCACAAGTACACAATACATTCTGATGACAGATGCAGTGTCAATCCTTGTGTCGCCACCAACAGTAATGTGGCAAGTAGCTGCCTACATCAAAGATGGTGCAGAACAAAGAAAAACACAAAAGGACATACAGGGGGGAATTTTACCATTTTGAGTCTAAGTGCCAGATCTGGGCGTCAAATAGATCCACGCCTGGAATCCTCTTTGCAGCGCGCCCATACGTGTTTTGCCAGCTCCAGCCCGATTCGCGATGTGTGCGGGGCTTAGCGCTGGCGGACCGATCGGAGCTCTGAACTGTGCATGCGCAGTTCGAAAAAAATCTGACAGCGTGCCCGGGCACGAAAAAAAAAAGCAGAGGGCGGCTCTCTGACATTCATCCTCTGGTCGGGGCCGGGGGTGAGGGTGTGTGACCAATCATCCCCTGGGGGGAGGAGAGGGGTTGTGACGTATCATCCCCTGGGGGGAGAGGGGGTATGACCGATCATCCCCTTTGGGGGGGGGGGGGGTGGGGAGGAGAGGGGGTGTGACGTATCATCCCCTGGGGGGGGGAGGTGGAGAGGGGGTGTGACCAATCATCCCCTGGGAGGGGGGGGGGGGAAGAGGGGGTGCGACGTATCATCCTCTGGTCGGGGGGGGTTCCGCTGCCTGTCTGCGGCCGATCCCTCCTGGCACCATCACTGGTACACTACCAGCCACACCCATCTCTCCCGCTCTCTCGCACCTGCAGGGAAGAGTAATCTGTGGCTGGTAGTGTACCAGTGATGGTGCCAGGAGGGATCGGCTGCAGACTGGCAGCGGAACCCCCCCGACCAGAGGATGATACGTCACACCCCCTCTCCTCCCTCCCCCCCCAACCCCAGGGGATGATTGGTCACACCCCCTCCCCTCCCACCCCCACCAGGGGATGAGACGTCACACTCCCTCTCCTCCCACCCCCCTCCCGCCCCGACCAGAGGATGAGCTGGGTCAGAGAGCCGTTGCAGTCTCTGACCCCGCTCTTCGGAAGCTGCAGCGGCGACTTCAGACTTTCATTTTGCAGGTCGGTAACAGCGCGGACGCGGATCGGGCCAGAAGACGGTAAAGTGGGATTTGGCGGTAGAGTTGGGCACGCGGTTCATGAAGTCGATTTAAATGCATGCTAATGCATTTAAATCGTCAGGCCGCCCGATTTGGGCATGGGCCGGACCCGCGCCTGAATCGGGTGTCGGTAAAGCCGCGATCTGCTTGGAATCGGGTGCAGATCGCGGTATAGGCCTGACGCCCAACTTTACCGCGGGGCGCGAAGTTTTGGTAAAATCAGGCCCACACTGTTCTCACTCCCTCCCACCTCCCCAGTGCTCTCTTTGCAGCCTTCACCCCTCTCCTTCCTGCTCCCTCTCACTTACTGCTCCCTCCCACTTACCCCCGCTCACTTCACTGCCCTCTTCGCTATTTCTTTTCACCCTGGGCTATCCACCTCCCCACACTGTCCAGCTCCAATCACCGATAGCGAGAGGAAGCAGCCGAGGGAATGGTGAAGCCAGCAAGAGGGAGTGCACAGCAGGCAGCAGACACATAGCAAGCAGCATTAGCAATTGGAGAATCATACATGCTTCAGCAGATAGAATAGGAGCTGAGTTCGTGTTCCTGTTACATTTCTTCTTGCAATGCTTTGAGTAGCTGATAAACACTATTTATGCATAATATCTCCCAAACATGTCTCCCAGTCCAGCAGTTTATCTGAAAGAGGTTGGGATCCCTTTAAATATAATGAGAAAGGGCTGCCTGTCAATTTGCATATATGACTTCGTACCGGTTTCCAGCAGGACCTTTGCCTAAATCTATGTGCATCCAAAAATCAAAACAGACTACCAGCAGTGAGTTGACAGTTTTGTCTCCCACATAATATTAGGCAACGCTATCATTCTGCTTTTAGATGTAATTGAGATGGGAGTGAGTATATATCACCTTTAAATAATTAGTTTGTCACATTGTGCTATGCCAAGAAAAAACATAGAATTCCTACATAATATTCTTAATATTCTGTAAATGTTTTAATTGCTGCTTTTGTAAAAAAAAGACAACTTTATATTGCACCTTTTAATGAAATCAGAATGTTCCGGAGAGCTTTTGAGCTGTTTTTTGAAGTCTAGTCACTGTTGAAATGTAACAAACATGGCAGCTAATTTACGCCGATCTCCCACAAACAGCAATGTGATAGTGATCAGATAATCTCTTTTTGGTGTTGTTTGTTTCGGGATAAATGTGGCCCACTACACCAGGGAGAACTCTTCATGTAATACTATAGGATCTTTTACAATTACTGAGCAGACAGAATCTCGGTTTAATAAGAAAGATGGTATCTCCCACAGTGCACTACTCCTTCAGTAGCACACCGATTTAGTATTCATGTTGCTGGAGTGGGACTTGATCTTTCTAACCGAGAGCTGACAGTGCTACCACTGAGCCACATCAGGCAAGAAGTAATAAGGAGATAGGTGCTTTCACTAAGTGCAAATCATTACTATTTTGTATTGGAAAAGGAAAGGCTGAGATGGTAAAAATGATCAAAAGAAGAGCTCAGTTTCACAATTATTCAAAGGCCAGGAAATTCCTCAGAGTATCTTCACCCCACTGGTGTTCCTTCTTTGGAAACCCCACCGACACAATGGGGCTACATTTCAATTCCAGAGTCTTGATCCCGATGCTGGGCTGAATTCCAGGCTGGGAACCTCCAGGTGGCGGGATTTTGGAGGAAACTTTTGAGGAAGCAGCCTTTTAAGTGGCTGCATCCAGGAATCTCGTCCAATTAAGGATGATGGGTGGACTCCCTAGGTTGGAGAATGGGAGTTGGGAACGCCTGCTTTGGACAAAAGCAGCCCCATCAGGAGAGGCGGGAGTTACCAGTGTAGGTGGGAGACCACGTGGGATCCTCAAGACGGAGGTTCCCTTCAAAGACTTGTAAATGATACAGAATAACTGTGGTCACAGCCGCCAGGCCCCCATTGCGGAGAGGAAGTCTCTCCATGGGATGGCCTGTGACTGTAGCCGTCACCCCCCACATGCTGGACTACTTGGCAGGATTAATCTCTGACCACCCTGCCTGCTACCGGGAGGTTCCATCTGAAGTTCTCAATTGGCATTTTAATCAGTTAACCGGCAGTTAGCCACCTCCAGCCCCACCCACTCCCCCACCTTCCCCCACTCCTTTCCCACCCTTCTTCCCAAAAGCCACCTCATTGGAAATTGACTGTTGGCAGAAATATATCAGCAGGCTGGCACACTAGTGAGAACTTGTTGGCATGCCCGACACCAAACCTGCCCCAACACCGTGATGAAAAAGGCTGCTGAGTGCTGCATTTTCAGTAAAGTAACACTGGTGGTGGAGTAGAAGCAAGTCTGAGGAATGTCTGTGTCAATGTGAATCACTTTAACCTCTGGTAATAGTTATGTTGATAAAATTGCATTGTCTACCCTATACATCTCCTCAAAGTTCATTGGGTATCACCTGTTCTTGCCTACCTTCGAAAGTTAAAATAATCTCGGTACTTTTAATATATTTTAGTGCAGGTTACGTTTGTCATGTTGCCTGGCAAGTGTCATGCAGGTTTTCACGTCCCGCCACCTGGAGGTTCCCAGCCTGGAATTCAGCCCAGCATCGGGATCAAGACCCTGGAATTGAAATGTAGCCCCATTGTGTCGGTGGGGTTTCCAAAGAAGGAACACCAGTGGGATGAAGATACTCTGAGGAATTTCCTGGCCTTTGAATAATTGTGAAACTGAGCTCTTTTTTTGATCATTTTTACCATCTCAGCCTTTCCTTTTCCAATACAAAATAGTAATGATTTGCACTGAGCAACACGGTGGCACAGCGGTTAGCACTGCTGCCTCACAGTGCCAGAGACCTGGGTTTGATTCCTGGCTTGGGTCACAGTGTGGAGTTTGCACATTCTCCCCGTGTCTGCGTGGGTTTCCTCGGTAGTCATGATGTGGAGATGCCGGCGTTGGACTGGGGTAAACACAGTAAGAAGTTTAACAACACCAGGTTAAAGTCCAACAGGTTTATTTGGTAGCAAAAGCCACACAAGCTTTCGGAGCTGCAAGCCCCTTCTTCAGGTGAGTGGGAATTCTGTTCACAAACAGAGCATATAAAGACACAAACTCACAAACTGGAGTCGCTGAGCAGAAACTGATAGCCAAGTTCCGCACACACGAGGACGGCCTCAACCGGGATATTGGGTTCATGTCACACTACTTGTAACCCCCACAGAGTTTCACTGGCTGTCTTGTCTGGAGACAATACACATCTTTTTAGCCTGTCTTGATGCTCTCTCCACTCACGTTGTTTTGTTTCTTAAAGACTTGATTAGTTGTAAGTATTCGCATTCCAACCATTATTCATGTAAATTGAGTTTGTGTCTTTATATGCTTTGTTTGTGAACAGAATTCCCACTCACCTGAAGAAGGGGCTTGCAGCTCCGAAAGCTTGTGTGGCTTTTGCTACCAAATAAACCTGTTGGACTTTAACCTGGTGTTGTTAAACTTCTTACTGGGTTTCCTCCCACAGTCCGAAAGACTGGTTAGGTGCATTAGCCATGCTAAACTCTCCCTCAGTGCACCCAAACAGGCTTGATGGGCTGTAGATTCTATAATTCTATGATTCTGGTGATTGGCAAAGAGCAGGGCACACCATTTGGTTTTTGTGCTAGGTTTACGTTAACACTGCAAAAATGCAGTGTTAACGTAAACCTACTTGAGACAATAATAAATAAATAAGGACATTTCTGCAGGTTTTTTTCAATAAATTTGATGCGGATTGGCTAAAAGTGATTACTTACTTTGTGTCTTCATGGATCCTCCATCAAGTTCATGACAGTAGCTTGAGACAAGCTTGGTGCTTTCAACCATCTGCAAAGTCAACTGGCACAAAAACCAAATGGTGTGCCATGCTCTTTGCCAATCACTAGAATCATAGAATTATAGAATCTACAGTACAGAAGGAGGCCATTCGGCCCATCAAGTTTGCACCAACCACAATCCCACCGAGGCCCTATCCCCAGAACCCCACATATTTATCCTGCTAATCCCTTGACACTAGGGTCAATTTAGCATAGCCAATCAACCTAACCCACACATTTTTGGATTATGGGAGGAAACTGGAGGACCCCCACGCAGACATGGGGAGAATGTGCAAATTCCACACAGACAGTGACCCAAGCTGGGAATCGAACCCGGGTCCCTGGCGCTGTGAGGCAGCAATGCTTGCCACTGTGCTACATTATTTACCCAGTTGGCCCAATTGAGTCATATTAAGATTCCTAAATTATTATGACACTTCTGTGTCAATTCACATTGAAAATTGTTTGTGGGCAACACTGCAGGAGATCAAATAGTATTGAAAAGAAAACAGAAAGGTCAAAAAGAAAAGAAATATAAAATTTGGGAAATCTAAAGAGGGGCCCACAGGTTTTCTCAACACTGTTAGACCTGTTAGATATTTCCAGCATTGCTATTTGTTTCATTATAATGAATGAAGGAGACTTCAGGGAACCTGGAATAAATTTTAGAATTCAGATTTCACAATTACGATCTGAGGCTCCTCCTTAAATACTGCACGTGTTTATTTGGAATCAATTATTTGATGCATGGAAAAAATTATTCAAGATCATTCAATAAAATTAGATTACAAATCCTACCCTGATGCAAGTTGTGACATTAAGCAACAAGAGAACAATCTGATCATAAAACATCAAGGAGGTTTAAACTGTTCTATGCATTAGTGTGAGTGGATGCGCTAATTGTGCATTAAGGAATAGTAATTTTGTGTTTTGGCATTAATTAAGCAGGTGTTAACTTTTGACCATGTTGATAAACTCAGTCCTGGGAGTAGATATTCCCAATATATATTAATCGTATTGCCCAATGTTTACAGTGCTTCTTTTCCCCTCATTTACTGCTTGTTAAGCAGTAATTAATGTGGAATGCACAACTTCACTATTTAGTTGATTTTTACATCCTGCTAATTACGGTGGAAGGAGTTGGCAGAATTCCAGTGGTGATAAGAATTAGAGTTGTGGCCTTAACAACAAGTCTTATGTGCATGCATTCGGTCTGCACAGGTTGAATGTAATGAAGGAGACCTGGCCAATAAGAGGAGCAGCAGAGATCCAATGTGGAATGAGTGCCAGCTTATCACTCCATGAATTGGACTCTTAGATGCTTGTAAAGTGGGATCGACGCAATCCAATTTCTAAGACCGTCTCAGTGCCACAACCACCACATCACAGCACTCACTTATTTAATTTAGTTTTATATTCAATCTAATTTTCCCATACAGCCTTGGAATCTATTCTTCATAGCACTCTTTTTGTCCTCACTTGAATAGATTTACTGAGCAAACTTTAATCTCCAATTTAAATTATTTTCCTTGTTGATCTCAAGTTCTATTTGCCAATTTTATCTGTAATTGAATTTCAGCAAGGTCCCTTTTTATCTCTCGATAATTTGCATTTTTAAATCAAATACCATGGATCTAGATTTTTATTTCCTTTTCTTACCTTGGAAAAAAAAACAGTCATACTTATAAATCCTGTGTTTGTGAAGTGTTTGCAATCTGCTCATATTTGACAAGCCCCCATCATCATTGTGATGGGACTGCAAATTTTAGGCTATGATTTGAAGTAAATAAAGATTTTAGTGGTATCTTTATGAATTTGAACATCTGGTGGGAAGCATCAATCAACACGAGCACATATATTGGCAATTCAGGTGTGTGTTACCTCATTCTTTATCCCTCTTTCATTTTATGCATCTGCGTATGATGGCCAAAACACTCGGCTGAACCTTTCTGTAGTTGCTGGCTTGAAGGTTGGCAGCTGGGTGGGTGCTGGGAAGAGTGGTGGTGGGGGGTGGCTGTATTTTGATGGCTCCTCAAAACATTCCCACTGGTGGGGAGCATTCCCACTGGTGGGCTGAGAAAAGAAACATGGAGGGGGCAGCCAATTAATAGTAACAACAACATTTTACATTTATGTAGCACCTTTAACACAAAATGTCCCAAAGTATTTCACAAGAGCATTATAAAGCAAAATAAGACACCAAGTCACACAAAGAAATATTAAATTAAAGCTTGGTCAAAGAGGTAGGTGTTATGAAGTATGAGGTAATCTTTAAATGTAAATGTCCTAATTGGGCAGGTGGCAAGATGGCACCCAGTTAGTGGGGCAAAAAGTTAAAGTTTATTTAATAGTATTACAAATACGCTTACATTAACATTGCAATTAAATTACTGTGGAAAATCCCCAAGTCACCTGTTCGGGTACTCTGAGGGAGAATTTAGCATGCCCAATGCACCTAACCGGCACATGTTTCAGACTATGGGAGAAAACTGGAGCACTTAGAGGAAACTCATGCAGACACGGGGAGAAAATGCAAACTTTGCACAGTGACCCAAACCAGGAACTGAACCTGGGTCCCTGGAGCTGTGAGGCAGCAGTGCTAATCACTGTGCTACCGTGAAGATGCAGCCAACAATGGTGGAACAATTATAATCAAGGATGCTCAGGAGACCAGAATTAGAGGAGAGTAGGTGGATGGAAGGTTGTAGGGGTGAAGGTGATTGCAGAGATAGGGAGGAACGAGGCTGTGGAGGATTTTGAAAACCAAAGTGAGGATTTTAAAATCAAGATGTTGCTTAACCAGAATTCAGTCTAGGAACATTGAGCACAGGAGTGGTAAGGAAATGGGACTTGGTGTGAGTTGGGAGATGGATAGGATAGCTTTGGATGACCTCAAATTTACAGACAGTTGAATATGGGACTCTAGCCAGGAGTACAATGCAGTAGTTCAGTTTAGAGGCTCCAAAGACATGAATGAATGTTTCACTAACCAACGAGCTGAGACAGACGCAGTCAGGCGATGTTACAGAAGTGAAAATAGGTCATCTTAGTAATGGTACGAAAATGAGGTTAGAAGCTCATCACAAGGTCAAATATGACACCAAGGTTTTGAACTGATTTAATCTCAGACTGTCAGGGACAGAGATGGAACTGGTAAGTAGAGTACAGAATTTGGAGTGGGGACTGAAAACGGTGGCTTCAGTCTTCCCAATATTTAATAATTAAGATAATTAAGGGTGATTTTTTGATCTTTCTGGCATTTTTCACCGGGCCCAGTGGCACCTGCCATCTGTAAAGGTGGAGGTGGCAGCTCAATGGAGGTGACCTCCTTGCACCGTGCTGGAGAGACCAGTGGAACCAGAGGCACAAAGAATTGATGAGCTGGAGGCAGTTACATATTTAAAAAGTTTGCATGATTGCTTTAAGAGCTGATCACATGATTTGATGGTGATGTCATCAGGGTATTGCACAGGTTGCTGCTTTTAGTTTCAGTTTCACTCTGTACAGGCCAGAACTCCTAGAATAAATCTGTTATTGTTCGATTGAATCTATATGTGCAAACCACAGCCTTTTCTTTTTGTTTAAAACCCACAAGCCCTAACATAGGACATTACTGGCACATATCCTAATGATGGAGTGAGGGGCACATAACCCAGTGATAGAGCCGGAGGTACATATCTTAATAATGGAATTGTAAGCACATACCCCAATGATGGAGCTATGGACAGGAAAGGTTGCACCCACAGGTCAAACAATTCCTGCAGATGGGTTTCCCCCCTGCTCAAAGGTACTTAATGTCATTACTCCTCAAAGGTTTTGCTGATATCTATGTGCCTCTGAGGGTGCTTCCTCATCAGAAACCCACCTCCCTTCTTACTAGGCTAGTGAGATCGAAGGCAGCCAGTGAGAAGGTGGCCTCCTGGAATTTTATATCAGCAGTCTGACTGTTGGCACATGCAAGCTTGGGACCACATCTTGTCGCAATGTCAGAGTCCTTCAGGTGGCACTGTGTCTGGAGTGCAAACCCAGAAACTCATTTTTTAAATTCTATCCCCAAATCATTCTTAAGTTGAAATAGAAGTATCAAAAAATGAAAATGTAGATGGAAGGAATTAAATAAAGTGAATAATATGCTCGTAAGAATATAGAGACCCGAATTACATTTTTTGGTGCGAGAGGTTTGTTCCGGTACTTTGTAAATGTCAGAAAGAACAGAATTTACAATGAGCCAGTTAATTGATGCAATGTATTCAGAGGGGATACAGGTTAGGAACACAAGGCTAAGAAAGATGGTGCAATGAATAGCATGCCAAGTGTATTTGAACTAATTCAAACAAAAACATATCCTATGAAGTAGTCATCCTTATTATGTCAATTTTCTGGATGGAGAACAAGAGAAGAACAAATTTTTACTTATCTTCGGTGCATGCTTAAAATGGTCATTTAGGCCCCTTGCATGGGATGATGCAAAAGCTCACTCCTGTTTTGGGAGCCTTATAAGAAAGTCGATCACTCTGAGTGCAGTTGGTGTTGAACCTGTTGTGCAATGGTATTTCTGTTGCAGTTGCAGACTTGCCAGCATCCTCCACCAGAATGTTCATTTATGGTGGGGACAAATATGGGTGGCAAGGTGGCACAGCAGTTAGCCCTGCTGCCTAACAGCACCAGGGACCCAGGTTCAATCTCGGGTTTTGGGTCACTGCCTGTGTGGAGTTTGCACGTTTTCCCCGTGTCTGCGAGGGTTTCCTCCGGGTGCTCCGGTTTCCTCCCACAGTCCAAAGATGTGCGGGTTAGGTTGATTGGCCAAGCTAAATTGCCCCTAAGTGTCAGATGGACTAGCAGGGTAAATATGTGGGGTTACAGGGATAGGGCCTGGGTGGGATTATTGTCAGTGCAGGCATGATGGATCGAATGGCACCTTCTGCACTCTAGGATTCTATGATTTAATTTCTGAGTTTGATCTGGAGCCTGAAGAAGAAGGAGAGTTCTTGTTGTCTTCCACTCAACCCCAGACCTGGGACTTAGTCTCATTGGCCAAAGGCCACTGCAAATGAGACTAGGTGCCCAAAATGTGTCATTATCTGTTGAGAAAACTGCTCCAGACTCCCAGTTAGTCCACTTGCTGTCCACAAGATACTGCTTGTGAACCTGAGTCTGGGCAAGAACCCATCCTTTATTTCTTAATGACCATCTATCAAATCAGAAGTAAAAGGTATCTTTAAGTGACATTGTAAAACAATGAGTCCTGAGAAATCGCTTGGCATGTTCTGCCAGCACATTTGTTTAATCAATAGCTTAGTGTTTTTATCTTACTGCATGCTTCCCATTTGCTGGAAGTTACAATCTGGAAAACACATTGGATAAAGTTTTACAGACCCCAGCATATCAGTTTGAAGGTATGGGGCTTGTAAAGTGGAATGCATAGCCTTGCCACTGTCTATCCACCTGCCTTGGCGGTGTCAGGCTTGCCAGTGAATCTACTGAGGCACTTAAGTGGCCATTTAATGACAACTTAAGCACTTTATCCTGTCCCTGCTGCTATTTTACCTGTGGCAGGGAAAGGCCTATGCCAGATGTGTACCCTGGACACTTTTACGCATTGTGCCGTCAGAAAGAGGGTGGGAGATCTCTGGAGGTTTTTTCAAAGCACCCCTGTACAAATCATACCCCCATTTAACACTGCCAGCCAGGCCATGCCAATATGCTAGACTCACCTGAAGTCCAACATCCATTACTTACAGAAAATATTTGAAAAACTCAGCCAGTCCCAGTGCAAGCAGGTCATCTGCCACTTGCTCCTACGTTTTGCTTTTATTGAGCACTCACCTTTATTCTTCTATTTGCACATTCTGCTATCTTACCTTAATGCCACTATCAGCACCTTCTTTAGTCCTTCAAACTGCCAGTAATGTTTCCCCTATCTTGAGTCCTACACATCTTTGTTGGAATTGCTCTAAGCTCTTACCTATCACTGACCCGCTACTCTGCATCAGCAGCTCCACCCCCTCTTATACAGTATATAATACATCACATTTTTCCCTCTCTTTAACTCTTTAACAGACTCAAAACATTAACACTGTTTCTCTTTCCATAGATGCTGCCAGTCTTGCTGAGTTTTTGAAGCATTTTCTGTTTTTGTTTCAGATTTCCAGCATCTGCAGAAATTTGCCTTTATTATCCATAACTTACTCTTCTTCAGGCATGGTTGCAGTACCAGCAGTGTGCTACTGGGACTGCAGAGCTAATGACCAGTTGGATTAGCTGGAAATTCTCTCAGGTGGGACCTCCTCCCCAGAAGGGACCAGAAGTCTCGCTCTTAAGCAATTAATGACCTACCAAACATTAAATGGCTCTGTGGCAGCTGACATCATGTGGAGATGCTGGCGTTGGACTGGGGTAAGCACAGTAACAACACCAGGTTAAAGTCCAACAGGTTTATTTGGTAGCACAAGCTGCAAGCTTTCGGAGCGCTGCTCCTTCATCAGATGAGTGGGAGTTCTGTTCACAAACAGGGCATATAAAGACACAAACTCAATTTACAAAATAATGGTTGGAACGTGAGTCTTTACAGGTAATCAAGTCTTAAAGATACAGACAATGTGAGTGGAGAGAGGTTAAGCACAGGTTAAAGGAATGTGTATTGTCTCCAGCCAGGACAGTTAGTGAGATTTTGCAAGCCCAGGCAAGTCGTGGGAGTTACAGATGGTGTGACATGAACCCAAGATCCTGATTGAGGCTGTCCTCATGTCTGCGGAACTTGGCTATCAGTTTCTGCTCAGCGATTCTGCGTTGTCATGTGTCGTGAAGGAGAACGCTTACTCGAAGATCAGAGGCTGAATGCCTGTGACTGCTGAAGTGTTCCCCAACAGGAAGAGAACACTCCTGCCTGGTGATTGTCGAGCGGTGTTCATTTATCCGTTGTCGTAGCGTCTGCATGGTCTCCCCAATGTACCGTGCCTCGGCACATCCTTTCCTGCAGCATATCAGGTAGACAACGTTGGCCGAGTTGCAAAAGTATGTATCGTGTACCTGGTGGATGGTGTTCTCATGTGAGATGATAGCATCCATGTCGATAATCCAGCACGTCTTGCAGAGTTTGCTGTGGCAGGGTTGTGTGGTGTCGTGGTCACTGTACCCAGCCTTCAGGAGAACTGTTGACCCTTCAGATGGGCGGGATGGGAAACCCTACCATTTGAACAGCCCTGCCCATTATTTAGTGGTCATTTACTATTTTCAAACAGCTCTGCCACCGCTCATTAATAAGCAGTCTACAACATTTTATGATGAACTCTAAAGGGCTAACACTTTTTTACTCACCATTTATACTCTTCCTCCCTCCAATATATTGGTCATGCCTCCACATTCTATGTGTGATTCTGAAAGGCTTCCAAAACGTGACCACGTTTATTGAAAATTGCTGAAGTTCTGAAATGTCCACTTCCAGAACAGTGCCGGAAACATCTAAACAGCAGCAGGAAATAAACTGTTCAGACTGGTATTGTTATTTCCCTGTTTTACTCCTGTTACATACAAAGAACAAAGAACAATACAGCACAGGAACAGGCCCTTCGGCCCTCCTAGCCCGTGCCGCTCCCTGGTCCAAATTAGACCATTCTTTTGTATCCCTCCATTCCCACTCCATTCATATGGCTATCTAGATAAGTCTTAAACGTTCCCAGTGTCCCCGTTTCCACCACCTTGCCTGGCAGCGCATTCCAGGCCCCCACCACCCTCTGTGTAAAATATGTCCTTCTGATATCTGTGTTAAACCTCCCCCCCTTCACCTTGAACCTATGACCCCTCGTGAACGTCACCACCGACCTGGGGAAAAGCTTCCCACCGTTCACCCTATCTATGCCTTTCATAATTTTATACACCTCTATTAAGTCTCCCCTCATCCTCCGTCTTTCCAGGGAGAACAACCCCAGTTTACCCAATCTCTCCTCATAACTAAGCCCCTCCATACCAGGCAACATCCTGGTAAACCTCCTCTGTACTCTCTCCAAAGCCTCCACGTCCTTCTGGTAGTGTGGTGATGTATACAAGACCTTGCAGACCAATATTCATATTTCCCTATTTTACTGTTTTTTACTTCTGGTATCTGTGTCCTACTTGGTTGAGAAAAGTCAGGGATGGAAATGGGGATAGGACTACCTAATCCACCTAACCTGGATACTATTTTATTCTCCTGATGATTCCAAATTTTGGTGCTGCATCTTCAGTGTTTTAGAAAATAAGAATGACTAGAGCTAGTGACAAAATTTCCAAAAAATATTTCTCCCTTCTGATCGTCCGTCGTAAATAGGTTGAATTCATTAACTGAAA
Source organism: Mustelus asterias (assembly GCF_964213995.1). Classification (NCBI taxonomy): domain Eukaryota; kingdom Metazoa; phylum Chordata; class Chondrichthyes; order Carcharhiniformes; family Triakidae; genus Mustelus; species Mustelus asterias. The sequence goes on from NW_027590194.1 coordinate 346,863, forward strand.
GCAGAATGTGAAGCTGAGTTATTTAGGAGATCTGGAGCCATAAAATGTGATGAAATCTTGGCCTTGTGGCTTCAAAATTAGTAGCCACTTGTGTGTAGGAAGAATTCAATGGAGCAGAACTCTTCAGTTGTCAGAGGCACAGAGCACATGCATTAACCCAGTCAATTCATGTTTCTCAGGTCCTGGCACTTCTCAATCAGTCGCAGCGGGAGCTGCTAAAGATGAAAACACTTCCCCCATTGCTTTCCTGAATGCTGCTTTGCCCTTTGTCTGCAGGTTTTTAATAACCATAAGTGAAGTCAAACATTCAACCTTTTAGAAAGCTATCCAGTGGGTTTGTGAACCAGAACATGTATTTACTATTTGAGATGAATAGGATTAAATGGATTACACAGGGTATTGTACATATCACAAAACATTTTGCAGTGACATTTTAAAGAGGGTTTTTGTGGCTCTGTCTGGGGGCACTGGAAAACCCAAGACCATCATTGAGGCTGAGGTTGGTGTGTCAAAATTCAGAATCTAATCTAATTATTACGATTTTAGTGCATTTACTTGACTTTTGTTTTACCTCAAAACTACAGGTACATAAGGAAGGTCGTATATTCTCTCGTTGTTGAACAGTCAAAAACAGGCCAGATTGTTTTTATAATAATAGTAATAATGTCTGTTGACCTTTTGGTACATTTTCCTAATCTACTGACCTGTGATCAAAGCTGGTGCAGGCAGGAGGAAGTCACATAAGTATAAGACAAGGGTGGGACTGACAAGCACAATTCAGGACCCCCTGCTCGACAGGAGTGAAAAATACAGTGGGTGCTGGGTTGGGGCAGAGGGGAGGTTGTCAAGACCAAAAGCACAGAATCACAAAAATGGTACAGTGCATAAGGAGGCCATTTGCCCTATCATGCAGGCATCAGCTCACTGAATGAGGAGCTCAATAAATGTTATTTACCCAGCTTCTCCCCATAACACTGAATATTCTTTTTTAGAAAGCCATCTAGTTTCATTTTGAATGCTTCAAATGAACCTACATCCACCACACTCTCAGGCAGTGCAATCTAGATGTTAAACATTTGCTGTGTAAAAACATTTTTCCTCATGTCGTTATTGCTTTTATTTACCAATTTTATATCTGTGCCCTCTCCTTCTCGATCCTTTCATGAACGGGAACAGTTTCTTTTCCTATCTACTCTGTCCAGACCCATCATGAGCGGGGCGGTAAAGTTCTGGCGATGGTGTCTGGAGCTGGCTGAGATGGCACACGGACTTTGGCACATTGACCATCTCATCCTCAATGAGAACATTGGCAACAAATGGAAAAGGTTTGAAAAGTAATGGCACGTATATTGCCATATCAGTCTCCGATAAATTGAAGAAAGTACAAGCGTGCATGTTGCTGAATCTAATGGGTCTGGAGGTGGTAGAAAAATCTGAATCCCCCTCCCTCATTCCTGCCCCAACAAACTAGACTGGTTTCTAAACAATATATTTGATTTGATTTTGATTTGATTTATTGTCACATGTATTAGCATATCGTGAAAAGTATTGTTTTTTTGTGCACTATACAGACAGAGTATACCATTCATAGAGAAGGAAAGGAGAGAGTGCAGAATGTAGTGTTACAGTCATAGCTAGGGTGTAGAGAAAGATCAACTTAATGCAAGGTAGGTCCATTCAAAAGTCTGACAGCAGCAGGGAAGAAGCTGTTCTTGAGTCGGTTGGTACTTGACCTCAGACCTTTGTATCTTTTCCCGACCAAAGAAGGGGAAGAGGACTCTGTTGTGACATACTTTAAATTTATGCTTATGGCGCTGGTCCACTTCAAAACGCAGTGGTAGCAAAATACTCCACATAACATCACAAAACAAATGAACCAATATGTTGAGAATCAATTTGAAATTCCTGACAATCAACAGAATGAAAGGGAAGAAAGAAATTAGTATTTTATAGCAATCAACTTTGGGTTAATTTTTTACCTTGGCCTGTGGCAGAAAAAATACTGCTGCATTTTTCACATGCTTGATAATGAGTTTAATCTGAATATAAAATATGGTATTCAGAAAATGAAAATGCATTGGCTTTTGATGAAGTGATTTGTGGGATGTCGGCACTTTAGAATAGCAGGTTTCAGTGAAACCAATTCCTATTATAATTCAGGAAGTCACCATCAATTTTTATTTTAACCATAACATTTTATGTTTGGTATAATTATCTATTATTTACTTAATTGGATTTATTTAATTTGTGAAGAATATTCGTGACTAGTTTTAACCAGCAAGTTTTGTAATGCGTCTTTCCATCTCCATATTATTACAAAATTACACCAACATGAACCACTGCATTCAGACTTCACATCATGTCATCATAGCCTTTCATTCTAAGCTACGCAGGTGCTAGAGAATTATAATATGTAGTTACATTACACAAAGCAGTCTGAGAGCAAATCGCTTGAATTTGTTGTGATTCTGGATTTAAAATGATGGAAATACAGACATATTGGTTGGAATTTTCTGATTTTTTTTTCAAAGTGTTGTCTTGGGTAGTGGAGGGGAACCCACTGTCTTCCTTACCAGGTTTTCTCAATGTATTTTCAAACACTGTGGAAAAAAATAGACGGCTGGATCCCCAGACGTCATGCCCACCCTGTCAGCAACTTAGGCATTTGAAAAGGGCGCCCCGATCTTAAACAATCAAAATCAAAACACAACCCTCCAGTGGAACTCCTTCCTCCCCATCCCCTCCCCCCCCCTTGTCATTGCCCCTTGGCACTGCCTCCAGCACTGCTTGGTGGCTGTATCCACCTGTGCATCTCCAGTGGGTTCTATTTGCTAGGTGCAAGTCATGGGGGACTTGCTGTGATTCAGATCAGTGTGGCCCTCATGCCAACATGAATGGACGATGTAACATGGGGGGGGACTATCAGGCTATTTAAATTAATGCAAATAATGATCCTAACTGCAGGATTCCTGTAATGTCATTGGCGAGGGGCAGGGACACTCCTGCTGGTGTAAAAACGATTTTGCGACTCCCATTCAATTCTCTGTGCCTTCCGCCACTCCCACCCCAGTAACCTCGGGGCGGAAGTTCCCACCCATTGTGACTGTTTATCAAGCACAAAATGAATGCACGAAAATACAAATGCTGCAATGGGACATCTTGCGCCCAATGTTCCAGGAGTTGGCCCCACTGTTAAATTTGTGGGGGTCATTTGCAGATGGCCCAAGCTCCACAAGTATGTAAATTAGGGTCCAAATGCCAACAGATGGATCATTTTTTAATGATCATGGCCAATGGGCAGGGGTTGGCTCTACCCACTCAGTGCTCTTCAGCAATCACGATACAGTTGTCAAGGACAGGTATGTTTAAAAATCATTTTTTATTAATTCTACCTTTGGATTCAAAGGAGTTGTGGCACTCGCCCATTCTCCCATCCTCTCCAGCCTCATTTTCCGTAGCCTTATCCAGTCTCCTCTCTGGCAATTTCCATGAGGCCTGGTACTAGTGAGGCAGGTAGACTGAGAATTAAGTCTTTGCTTTGTTTTCGGAGGTGCAACCAAGCCTAGCAGCTCAGTATGTTGATGAAGGCGAAGGACCAAATACGATAAATGGCAGAACCATAAAGGGTGTAGATATGCAGAGGGACCTGGGTGTGCGAGTCCACAGATCCTTGAAGGTGACGTCACAGGTGGAAAAGGTAGTGAATAAGGCATATGGCATACTTGCCTTTATAGGATGGGGCATAGAGTATAAAAGTTGGGGTCTGATGTTGCAGTTATATGGAACGTTGGTTCGGCCGCATTTGGAATACTGCGCCCAGTTCTGGTCGCCACACTACCAGAAGGACGTGGAGGCTTTAGAGAGAGTGCAGAGGAGGTTTACCAGGATGTTGCCTGGTATGGAAGGGCTTAGTTATGAGGAAAGATTGGGTAAACTGGGGTTGTTCTCACTGGAAAGACGGAGGATGAGGGGTGACCTGATAGAGGTGTATAAAAGTATGAAAGGCATAGATAGGGTGAACGGTGGGAAGCTTTTTCCCAGATTGGTGGTGACGTTCACGAAGGGTCAAGGTGAGGGGGGGGAGGTTTAACACAGATATCAGGCGGACATATTTTACACAGAGGGTGGTGGAGGCCTGGAATGCGCTGCCGGGCAAGGTGGTGGAGGCGGACACACTGGGAACTTTTAAGACTTATCTAGACAGCCATATGAACGGAGTGGGGATGGAGGGATACAAAAGAATGGTCTAGTTTGGACAAGGGAGCGGCGCGGGCTTGGAGGGCCGAAGGGCCTGTTCCTGTGCTGTATTGTTCTTTGTTCTTTTATCCTCATTCCACAAGTCTGGTTCACGTCCAGGCCAAATGCTACTATGTGCTAATTTAGCAAATCTAACAAAATTCCCCATTGAAGCTTTAATGAATCAGGCGAGGTAAAGAGTGCTAAAATTATATATTCATATTAGTAGGGACAGACCAATTAAAAAGAAAAGAAAATCATTAAGCAATGTGCTATTTGAGTTCATTAACACTTGCAACAGCATACTCCAGGGCAAATAAGCAGAGGCACTAATGGTTACTAAGTACTGGTACCTGGTTATATAACATTGGATTCTTGTTTGATCAACATTATCCGAGTTTATTTTGTTAAAAAAAAGGCCCCTCTGAACAAGTGTTTATGAAAATATTGATTTCATAACACTTTTCATCTTGAGTTAGCTCAATCCATTGACAATTCCTTGTGATAGTAGTTAGTTGGTTTAATTTTGCTGTACACCCAAATTGGACCTTGTGGAGTGGGAAAATTTCCCTTAGTTTAGCGATTTGCAAAGAACAATTTTTAAAAATCTGCAGCATTTGGTGAGTGGAATTTAAATGCCAATTCACTTCATGAAATTGTGACACCACAGCATTGGAAGGATAATGCGAAATCTGCCTAAGACCTTGTTTGCACTAACATGTCTTTAGTATGACATTCCCAGCTGCTGGAGTCACATTTTGATGTCTCAAAATTGATTTTGAATTGTCAATCAGACTGCGTAGGCTGCATTTTCAGGCTTCTCTGAGGGTAGGAGTAGAGGCACACTGAGACAGGAGGTGATGGGGTCGTGGTATAGTTATTGGACTACTTTTCCAGAGTAATGCTCATGGGATAATTACAGGTCGGTGAGCCTTACATCAGTGGTCGGGAAATTATTGGAGAGGATTCTTCGAGACAGGATTTATTCCCACTTGGAAATAAGTGGACGTATTATTGAGAGGCAAAATGGTTTTGTGAAGGGGAGGTTGTGTCTCACTAAGTTGATCGAGTTTTTCGAGGAAGTGACGAAAATGATTGATGAGGGTAGGGCAGTGGGTGTTGTCTACATGGACTTCAGTAAGGCCTTTGACAAGGTCCCTCATGACAGACTGGTGTAAAAGGTGAAGTTGCATGGGATCAGAGGTGAGCTGGCAAGGTGGATACAAAACTAGCTCGGTCAAAGAAGACGGAGGGTACCAGTGGAAGGGTGCGTTTCTGAATGGAGAGCTGTGACAAGTGGCATCCCTCAGGGACCTTTGCTGTTTGTAATATACATATTAATGATTTGGAGGAAAATGTAACTGGTTTGATGAGTAAGTTTGCAGATGACACAAGGTTGGTGGATTTGAGGATAGCGATGAGGACCATCAGGGGATACAGCAGGATATAGGTCAGTTGGAGACTTGGGCGGAGAGATGGCAGATGGAGATTAATCTGGACAAATGTGAGATAATGCATTTTGGAGGGTCTAATACAGATAGGAAATATACAGTAAATGGCAGAACCCTTATGAGTATTGATAGGCAAAGGGATCTGGGTGTACATGTATATAGGTCACAAAGTGGCAATGCAGGTGGAGAAGGTAATCAAGAAGGCATACAGCATGCTTGCCTTCATCGGCCGGGACATTGAGTTTAAAAATTGGCAACTCATGTTGCAGCTTTATAGAACCTTAGTTAGGCCACACTTGGAATATAGTGTTCAATTCTGGTCGCCACACTACCAGAAGAATGTGGAGGCTTTGGAGAGGGTACAGAAATGATTTACAGGATGTTGTCTGGTATGGAGAGCATTAGCTATGAGGAGAGGTTGGAGAAACTTAGTTTGTTCTCACTGGAATGACGAAGGTTGAGGGGGCGACCTGATAGAAGCTTACAAGATTATGAGAGGCATGGACAGAGTGGATAGTCAGAACCTTTTTCCCAGGGTGGAAGAGTCAATTACTAGGGGGCACAGGTTTAAGGTGCGAGGGGCAAGATTTAAAGGAGATGTACGAGGCAGATTTTTTACACAGAGGATGGTGGTTGCCTGGAGCTCGCTGCCGGGGAAGGTGGTGGAAGCGGATACAGTAGTGACTTTTAAGAGGCATTTTGACAAATACATGAACAGGATGGGAATAGAGGGATATGGTCCCCGGAAGGGTCGGGGTTTTAGTTAAGTCGGGCAGCATGGTCGATGCAGGCTTGGAGGGCTGAAGGGCCTGTAATTTTCTTTGTTCTTTGGATGTGGACTCAAATCTCACCATAGTAGATGGTGAATTCAATCAGTAAAAGTCTGGAATTAAAAGTCTAATTATGACATAATTGTGTCAATTGTTGGAAAAACCCATTTGGTTCAGTAATATCCTTTAGGGGAGCAAATCCGCTGATTTTAATGGTCTGGAAACTACGGGTGACTCCAGGGGCCACAGCAATGTAGTTGACTCTGAAAGGCCTCGCAAGCTACTCAGTTTTATAAAACTACTAGAAGGTCTATAAGTAATGAAACTAGACAGACCACTTTTAATTCCGGACATTGATTGAATCAGGCAACGGCAATGATGCTGAAAATTGCTCCTTATTAACATCCAGGAGGTTGTGCCAAAATTGGGAGAGCTGTCTCATAGACTAGTCAAGCTACAGTCTGGCTGGTCCTATTCAAGGATTCATACCTTATTGATAATGTCCCAGACACCACCACCCCTGTCCCACTGGCAGCACAGACCCTGCAGCGTTGCAGGCATAATGGTATACAGTCTGGAAGGAGTTGTCCTGGAGTTCTCAATGTTGACTCCAGGGCCAATGATGTTTCATGACATCAGGTCAAACATGGGCAAGGAAATTTCCTGATTACCACCTATTGTATCCCGCCATGCCCAGCTGATGAATCAGTACTCCTCCATCCTGAGCACCACTCGGAGGAAATGCTAAGGGTGACAAAGTGCAGAATTTACTCTGGGTTGGGGATTTCAATGCCCATCACCAATAGTGGTTCAGTAGCATCACTACTGACCAATGTAGCTGAGTCCTAAAGGACTCTGCAACAGTGGCAGGTGGTGGGAGAACCAACAAGATGGAAAAAAATATTTGACCTCTTCCACACTAATCTACCTGCCAAGGATGCATCTGTCCATGACAGTATTGGTAGGGACAACCACTGCACAGTCCTTGTGGAGGCAAATTCCTGTCTTCACGTTAAGGATACTTTCCATCGTGTTGTGTTGCACTATCATTGTGCTAAATGGAATAGACTTTGAACAAATCTAGGAATTCAAGACTGGGTATCCATGAGATGCTGTGGACCATCATCAGCAGCAGAATTGTGCTTAACCATAATCTGTAACTTCATATCCCAGCATATACACATTATCACCAAGCCGTGGGATAAATCTTGTGTGCAGGAGGGCATGTAAGAAACAGCAGCAGGCAAACCTAGAAATAAGGTGTCAAATAAGGACTACTTCCATGCCAAACAGCATAAGCAAGATGCAATAGGCAGAACTAAAGAACCCCACAACTAACGGATCAGATTTAAGCTCTGCAGTCCTGCTGCATCCAATCATGAATGATTGTAGTTAATTAAACAACTCATTGGAGGAAGAGGCTCCACAAATATACCCACCTTCAATGGAGTAGCCTAGCACATCAGCGCAAAATAAAAGGCTGAAACCTTTGCAACAATCTTCAGCCAGAAATACCACATGGATGATTCATTTCAGCTTCATCCTGAGGTCCCCAACATGACAGATGCCAGTCTTCAGCCAATTCGATTCACTCCACGTGAAATTAGGAAATGGCTGAAGGCACTGGATACTTTAAACGCTATAGGCCCTGACAACATTCTGTCAATAGGACTAAAGACTTATGATTGTACAGTTATAACACCTGCCAATGTGGAAAATTGCCCAAGTATTTCCAGTACACAAAAAACAAGTCAAATCCAACCCGGCCAATTACCACCCCATTTACTCTTGATCATCAGTAATTTGACGGAAGGCATCATAAAAGTGCTATTAAGTGGCAATTGCTCACTGATGATCATTTGGGTTCCACCACATAAATGCAGCTCCTGTCCACATTACAGCTTTGATTCAAACATGGACAAAAGAGCTGAATTCAAGAGGTGAGATGAGAGTGACAGCACTTGACAGCAAGACAGCATTTGACCAAGTGTAGCACCAAAGCAAAACTAGAGTTATTGGGAATCAGAGGGAAAACACTCCACTGGTTGGAGACATACCTGGCTCAAAGGAAGATGGTTATGGTGATTGTATGTCAATAATCTCAACTCCAGGATACCACTGCAGGAGCCCTCAGGGTAGTGTCCTAGACCCAACCATCTTCAGCTGCTTCAATAATAACCTTCCTTCCTTATAACATCAGAAGTAGGGATGATTGCACAATGTTCAGCAATATTCATGACTCCTCAGACACAAACGGTCCATGGTTAAATTTAGCAGGGCTTCAACAATATGCAGGTTTGGGCTGACAAGTGAGGAGTAAAATTTGCACCATACAAGTGCCAGGCAATGACCATCTCCAACAAGAGAGAATCTAACCATCACCCCTTTACATTCAATGGCATTACCATCACTGAATCCTTCACTATCAACATCCTGGGGGCTATCATTGACCACATACTGAAGACTATGAGCCATATTGTGGCAGGGTTGCACAGTGGTTAGTGCTGCCACATCTCAGTGCTAGGGACCCGGGTTCGATTCCAGCCATAGATCACTGTGTGGAGTTTGCACGTTCCCCCCGTGTCTGCTTGGGTTTCCTCCAGGTGCTCCGGTTCCTCCCACAGTCGAAAGATATGCAGGTTAGGTGGTTTGGCCATGCTAAATTGCCACTTAGTGTCTTAAAATGTGTAGGTTGAGGGGATTAGCGGGGTAAATGTGTGGGGTTATGAGGATAGGGAGAGGGGGGTAGGCCGTGGTACGATGCCCTTCGGAGAGTCTGTGCACATTCGATGGGTCGTTCTGCAATATAGAGATTCTTTGGATATAAATCCTGTGGTTGCAAGAGCAGATCAAATAATAGGATTTGCAGCAAGAAACTCACCTCCTGATTCTTCAAAGCCTGTGCACTATCTGCAAGACACAAGTCGGGAGCGTAATGGAATACTCTCCACTTGCCTGGATGAGTGCAGCTCTAACAACACTCAAGAAGCTCAAAACCATCCAGGACAAAGCAATCCATTTGATTGGCACCCGATTCATAATATTTAATCCCTCCACTATCAACACACCATGGAAACAATGTGTATTATCGACAAGATAACTCACCAAGGTTCCTTAGACAGCACCTTCCAAACCCAAAAGCACTACCATCTAGAAAGGACAAGAGCAACAGATACATGGGAATACCACCACCTAGAGGTTCTCCTCCAAGTCTCTCACCATCCTGACTTGAAAATATATTGCTGTTCTTTCACTGTCGTTATGTCCAATCCTGCAACTTTCTCCATAACAGCACTGTGGGTGTATCTAAACCACATGAGCTGCAGCTCACCACCACCACCTGAAGGGGAATTAGGGATGGACGATAAAAATCCAGTGATATGCACATCACATCAATGAAAAAAAAATCTGAGTTCTCATCTCATCAGGACCAACTACCAACTTCCTCCTCATCATAATCCTGTTTCTAACATGTGATTTTCCATTCAGGTAATCCTCTGAAAGTACAGCTCTCCACTGCCTGTTTACACCCTTTCTTGGGAATAATGTGCTTGTTTCTCCTGTAATGATAAAAGAGAATGAGATAAGACACTGTTGTCTGTTGTTAATCACATTTACAGAAGCAGCTTTTTTTTTCAGTGCTGACAGCTCCTCAGCAGCACAGTGATCCTGTGTCATTTTGCAGAGTTAGTAAATGCCCTGGAAACACAAGACCCCATGTTCATGAACAGTATCTGCCCTGAGGTCCTTAGCTGGGGTGTCTCCTGGAGGTTGAATATCCAAAGGCTTGTCCTGTGGGTTAAGGGTATTACTCACCTTGCCAAAGTCTATGAGGTTATTGAACCCTTTTCTATACTGACTCCAGGATCTTCTGATGACACTTACGCTGCTGACCCTGTTAGCTATGTCCATCTAGATCTACTTTGCTTGGTTGGGTGGCCTCCTCCCGCCCCATCCTCTGCCCCTCTCCCTTCAAGCTACCAACATCACTTCAAGTTTGTTGTCTGAGGAGTGAGCGACTGCCCAGTTTTGTCTACTAGGCTTATGGTTTTCCCTCAGCAGCCTGGAACACTGCGGTTTAGCCCAAGACACAATCACAACCTCTGCTTGTTTTCTCAGCACTCATTTCATAGCCAGAATCATGGTTACCATTTAAATCAGACCTGCACCTAATCTGACCTCTCTCTGTTCCTGCCCCTAACTGGCTACCAAACACAACTCCAAACCAATTAAGAGTTGTTCCTCATACGTAAAGGTACAAATCAAATGATGAGGATTGGTAAAATGATAATGTGAGCTCTTTATTTGAAGATAAGATGATAGACATATATCCGTAGTGTTAACTGGGAGGCTTCTGTCTTGTAGGTGCTGCTGCTGAATGCTGAACAGTGTCATGGACTGCTACACCACATCATGTCTCAGACACAAGTTTAAGATATGCATCCTTAAAGGATACATCATATCACAACTGCCCCGGCAGAATTAAAAATGTTTAACCTGCATCCCACTGGGGCTGGGTTCAAGACACGGGAGCAGCTCTAAATTCCATTTACAGCTCGAAGTGAGAAAATTCAGCCCCTTCTTTATGTGCCAAGTTTAGTGCAGCAATGCCATGAATGCAATGCTGCAGTTAGACTGCTGTTGCACCTGCACAGTGCAAATGACAATGCAATAATATTCCCTTCACAAGAAACCAAAAGATCAATTATTGTTTCTTCTTCAAAATAATAATGTTTTAACTTAAAACAGCTCCAGAACATGCTGGAAATACAGAGTGGGTTGATCAATGTCGAGAAAGAGAAAAGACTGGCTTCAGATAGACTTAATTGATTTGTGAAATTAGTTAGTACTGAAGCTGGCATTGTGGTGGGTTCAAAAGGTGCTCTGGTTTGTTTGTAGAAATAAGTAGAGCTTGTGCTGAATATAAGGAGTGACTCAATGAACTAGCAGATTGAATCTTAGAGTCACAAGGAATCATAGAGGTATACAGCACAGAAATAGGCCCTTCGGTCCAACTCGTCCATGCCAACCATGGACAAGTTGGGCCGAAGGGCCTGTTTCCATGCTGTAAACGTCTATGACTCTGTAAACCTCTATAACCAGGTTTCCTAAATTGAACTAGTCCTATGTGTTTGGCCCATATCCCTCTACATTTTTCCCATCCATGCACCTGCCCAAATGTCTTTTAAATGTTGTACTTATACCCGCCTCTACCACCTCCTCTGGCAGCTCATTCTATGGACGCACCACCCTACGTGAAAAAGTTGCCCCTCGGATCCCTTTTAAATCTTTCTCCTCTCACCTTAAACCTTTGCCCTCTAGTTTTGGACTCCCCTACCCTGGGGAAAGGACCTTGGCTATTCACCTTACCTACACCCCTCATGATTGGATAAACCTCTATAAGGTCACCCCTCATCCTCCCACACTCCAGTGGAAAAACGTCCCAGTCGATACAACATCTTCTTATAATTCAAACCTCCCAGTCCTTGCAGGCAGTTTGGGAAATTACAGGCATGCAGCTTCTGTTCCAATGATTTGTTATGGTGTATTTATTTTGATGTGGAGATGCCGGCGTTGGACTGGGGTAAACACAGTAAGAAGTTTAACAACACCAGGTTAAAGTCCAACAGGTTTATTTGGTAACAAAAACCACAAGCTTTTGGAGCCTTAAGCTCACCTGGAGAAGGAGCTTAAGACTCCGAAAGCTTGTGGCTTTTGCTACCAAATAAACCTGTTGGACTTTAACCTGGTGTTGTTAAACTTCTTACTGTGTTTATTTTGAACAGACCTTTGGAAGTGCTGGATTACTGACTAACTTGAGATGGTGGACAGTTTAGGTTTCTCTACAAAGAAGAAATCTGAAACAATTTGTCTATCACCAAATTAACCACCTATAAATTAACCGATATACAATTCTCTGGTGTTGGCCTCAAATATATATTGTTAAGCATTCAAAAGTGTTGAACGACAAAACAATGCAAAAATCCTGCATTGCTTTGGTAAAATGCCATCTGCTATCAGGTTATACATCTGCAGTTACATGTGTCTGCTCTGGCACTGAATATCCTAAAGACCAATGCCATCTGGCTGTTTATATCTACACACTCAGATTTATGCACTCATACCAAAGCTTCTTCCTGTGCTTAATTATAAACAGCAATTGATTATCTACTGTCTTGTTGAACAAATATGAATGAATGTTCGTGGATCTAAGATATGAATCTGAATTAATCACACAAGAAACATTTGTTTCTGAATAGATGAAAGAAATTCTGATACGATGTAATCACTTGTATTTTGGTGAACTTGCATTAGTGAACATCAAATGTTGGCAGATAGCATAGCATCTTCCATCTGGTTTCCACTGCAGAGACCTGAAACACACAGTGGAAGCTCATTACGCTTTTAATTCCAATCACATATGAGGTATTCTACCAGAATTAATTGGAGACTTCAACCTGATACAGAATAAATGTCAAGATGCACAAAAAATAAAACTGTCGATAAGCACTTCGCATATATAGCCTTGAACATATTGGAGATGTGCTTGTGGATTCAGAACTGGCTTGCCTGCAGAAGGCAGAGAATGATTGTAGACGGGTCTTTTTCTGAATGGAGGTCGGTCACCAGTGGAGTGCCCCAGGGATCTGTTCTGGGACCCTTGCTGTTTGTCAGTTTCATAAATGACCTGGATGAGGAAGTGGAGGGATGGGTTGGTAAGTTTGCCGACGACACGAAGGTTGGTGGTGTTGTGGATAGGTTGGAGGGATGTCAGGAGCTGCAGCGTGACATAGATAGGATGCAAGACTGGGCGGAGAAGTGGCAGATGGACATCAACCCGGATAAATGTGTAGTGGTCCATTTTGGCAGGTCAAATGGGATGAAGGAGTATAATATCAAGGGTAAGACTCTTAGCAGTGTCGAGGATCAGAAGGACCTTGGGGTCCGGGTCCATAGGACTCTTAAATTGGCCACGCAGGTAGAGGAGGTGGTGAAGAAGGCGTATGGTGTGCTGGCCTTCATCAATCGAGGGATTGAGTTTAGGAGTCAGGAGATAATGATGCAGCTTTATAAGACCCTTGTCAGACCCCATTTAGAGTACTGTGCTCAGTTCTGGTCGCCTCATTACAGGAGGGATGTGGAAATGATTGAAAGGGTGCAGAGAAGATTTACAAGGATGTTGCCTGGATTGGTTGGCATGCCTTATGAGGATAGGCTGAGGGAGCTCGGTCTTTTCCCCCTGGAGAGACAAAGGATGAGAGGTGACCTGATAGAGGTGTACAAGATGTTGAGAGGTATAGATCGGGTGGATTCTCGGAGGCTTTTCCCAGGACTGAAATGGCTGCTACAAGAGGACACAGGTTTAAGGTGCTGGGGAGTAGGTACAGAGGAGATGTCAGGGGGTAAGTTTTTCACTCAGAGGGTGGTGGGTGAGTGGAATCGGCTGCCGTCAGTGTTGGTGGAGGCAAACTCGATAGGGTTTTTTAAGAGACTTCTGGATGAGTACATGGGACTTAATAGGATTGAGGGTTACAGGTAAGCCTATATATAAGCCTAGTTAGGTAGGGACATGACCGGCGCAACTTGTGGGCTGAAGGGCCTGTTTGTGCTGTATTTTTTCTATGTTCTATAATATGTGCCACTCAGTGATTATGGAGAATCACAGAAGTTCTTCAGTGTATATACTTTGTCATAATTCAACTATGTCCTTTCGTATTGTAGTAAATACAATGATTGGCGACCACCAGTTAATGAATGAACAACAGCGGGCTTATTACTATTTATGCTAATTACAGAGCACTATAATAGATTTCTTCACTCTACAACACCAGGATCACTCTGGCTGCAAAAGCCCGCATTCAGCCACAAAGACCCCATGCTTGTTCCCCATTGAGCAATCGGGCCACATGTCTCTTCTATCACACACCTCGAAAAAGGACGAGCTGTCCCTCTCCCTCAAAGTCCCTTATTATCCAGTGCATTAATAAAGTACACAATTTCTAAAACATAAGCAATAGTTAACATTTTAAACACAATCTGTTAGAAACTCAATCTGTCAGTGGACTTCTGCTCTTTCTCTGGGAGTGACGTAGCTCAACAGGTTGGGATTCAACTGCAGAGGCAGTTTTGGTGGGGTTGGCACAATTGGATCTGGCTGTGATGCTGGCTCGCTCCCATCTCCTCAAATAATCTGTTTTCCTTCCAAAACTTATCCCGCAACTTCACTTCACTGGACAGTGGCCCCCGTACTGGCTGCCACAACTCCAGGGACCCAATTTGGTCCACTGCTAAAATTCTTGACATAAACCAGATCCTTCTTCAAACCAGAATTCATTTCAAATGCTCCCTCGACATTCAACAAATAATGGTTCCATTTCTGACAACTCTGCCTTGTCTCCACCCTCTCTGCCAAATTTGGAACACAGTAAGAAGTCTCACAACACCAGGTTAAAGTCCAACAGGTTTATTCGGTAGCAAAAGCCACTCGCTTTCGGAGCGCTGCCCCTTCGTCAGGTGAGTGGGAGTTCTGTTCACAAACAGGGCATAGAAAGACACAAACTCAATTTACAAAATAATGATTGGAATGCGAGTCTTTACAGGTTATCAAGTCTTAAAGTACAGACAATGTGAGTGGAGCTCTCTCGTTCCTACCTATCAGTTGTAAATATTTGAAGTGGCCAGGTCATTTTAATCTCCATGCCCCCAGTGACCTAGCTGGCTTTTAAATCACTGCAGCACTCCATTCTGCAGCAGGAATTTCCCTTTCTCTCTGTCAGGAGCCGCAGGTGTGAGCAGACCCCGTTGAAGTCCTCTGACATAGAAGGGATGTCAATTTCACAGGGATGGAGGGGGCAGTCCCTTCTTCACAGCTGTGCACTCATCCCCAATACATTCAGAGAGCTTTGATCAGAAATATCTGAGCCTGATTTAATTAGAGGAAAGTTAACTTCAATGGAATAATAATAGATCTGGACCAAATAAACAAGAGTCAAAGGTTGGCTGAAAAAATGGTAGCTGAGCTATGCACTACCTTCAAAGAAGACATAGTTCAGGCACAGTCAGAGTATATTCCCTTGATAGGGAAAGGTACAGCAAATAAATAAAGAGTTCCCTGAATGAAAAAAAGGATGGAAATTAAAATAAGGAAGAGAGCATTGTGCTGAAATGCTATAATTAAGAGCCAGGCTCACTGTAGAAGGTTCAGAGGGGAGGTGAAAATGCAAATAAGAGAAGAGGGAGTACAAAAGTAGACTGGCATAAAAGGGAGTTGCAAAGTCTTCTATAGGCATTTGGATGGTAAAAGGGGGTAAAAGGTGGAATTGGGTTGATGAGGCACCAAAATGTGGATTTACACAGAGTGGCAGAGGGCATAACTGAAGTTTTAAATGAATACTTTGCATCTATCGATAAAGGACAGAGATTCTACCCAAACCATGGTGAATGAAGAAGTAATTCAGACACAAAAAGGATTTACAATAGATAAGAAGATATTGGATGCGTTATCTCTACCTAATGTTAATAAGGCACCAGCTAAGAATAATCCAAGGATACTGAGGGAGTGTAAGTGTAAATTGCACAGGCATTGGCCATTATTGTTTTGTGTATCTTACACTCGGAGGGGTGGGGGCATGGTGCCGGGTCCCGGAGGGGGGAATGCAGTTGGGGGACTGGTGGAATCATACCAAAGGACTATAGAGTTGCAAACATTAGACCCTTGTTCAAAGAAGGGTGTAAACATAAGCCTAGCAACTATAGGCCAGTCAGTTTAACTTCAGTGGAGAGGAAACTTCTACAAACAATAACTCAGAACATTAATGAAAGCCAGCATGGACCTTTTAAGGGAAAATCATGTCTGACTAAATTGCTTGAGTTTCTTGAAGAGGTGATCGCAAGGTTTGATGCTGTTCAGGCGATATACATGGACTTCCAAAAGGTATTTGATACAGGACTGAACAACAGGCTTCTGAGCAATGTTCTAGTTCATGAAATAAAAGGGAAAGTAGCAAGGTGTATCAGAAATTGGCTGAATGACAGGAAACAGCAAATAATGGTTAACAGATGTTTTTCTACCCAGAGGAAGTTTTGTAATGGAGTTTCCCAGGGGTCAGTGTTGGGGCCTTTGCTCTTCCTGATGGCTATTCATGATCTGGACCTTGGTGTACAGGGCACAATTTCAAAATTTGCATCTGATGCAAAACATAGAAGCATTGTGAACTTTGAGGAGGATAGTGTAGAACTTCAAATGGGCATGAGGACAAGTTGGTAGAATGGACTAATGTGGTCGATGAAGTTCAATTCAGGGAAATGTCAACTGATTCATTTTGATAGGAAGAACATGGAGAGAGAATACAAAATAAAGGCTATGACATGAAAGGTGGTGCAGGAACAGAGGAACCTGGGTGTATATGTAAGTCATTGAAGATGGCAGGACAGGTTGAGAGATCAGTTAATAAAACATACAGTATCCAATGCTTTATTAATAGGGGCATAGAGTTCAAGAGCAAAGATATTATATCGAACTTGTATAAGACACTGCTTCAGCCTCAGCTGGAGTACTGCATCCAGTTCTCGGTGTTGCACATTAGGAAAGATATGAAGAAACTGGAGAGTGCAGAAAAGATTCATGAGAATGCTTCTAAATGCCCTGTTCTAATAATTAGGTAAATCCTTGGGCTTATTTGCTGTATAAGACATACAGCACCAATCATTCATAAGAGTTGGGTAAGCACATTATATGTTAATTTATTAAAACTAGGCACATGAGAACAGTCACAGTTGTAAAGAAACTGCGTTGTTTGCACTGCTGCTTCAAGCAAAAGTGAAACTAGACCTGGAACACACAGTGCATACATAATTTATCTTCTAGTGTTGCAGGCAGAAACATGCTCACGATCCTAAAGGTATAATAAATACAACACTGCGGATGAGGAAGTTCCGTTATAAAAATAGATTGGAGAAATTAGGACTATTTTTCTTGGAGAAAAGAAAGTTGAGAGAAAATCTGATCAAAATCATGTGGGGTCTGGACAGAGTAGATGGCAAGAAACTGTTCCTACTCATGAAAGAATTGAGAACTAGACGGCACAGATTGAAAGTAATTTGCAAAACAAGCAAAAGCCATATGAGAAAAACCTTTTCCACCCAGTGAATGGTTAAGGTCTGGAATGCACTGCCATAGAGAGTGGTGGAGGCAAGTTGCTGTTAAACCCTCATTCACGCTTTTATTAGCTCTAGAGTTCCTGGTACATCGCCCATCACCCATATTTTCTAGAATCATAGAAATCCTACAGTGCAGAAGGAGGCCATTTGGCCCATCAAGTCTGCACTGACAACAGTCCCACCCAAGGCCCTATCCCCATAACCTCATACATTTACCCCGCTAATCCCTCTAACCTACACATCCCAAGACACTATGGGCAATTTAGCATGGCCGATCAACCTAACTCGCACATCTTTGGACTTTGGAAGGAAACTGGAGCCCCCGGAGGAAACCCACACAGACAGTGACCCAAGCCAGGAACTGAAACCAGGTCCAGGGAGCTGTGAAGCAGCAGTGCTAACCACTGTGCCAACATGCCGCCTATCTTTGATAAACTTGGGATCCTGAACTCTACTGCCCATTCACATCAAATTGCATTCACCTATCACCCTGTGCTCACTGATCTACATCATCTCTCTTCCAAACAACATTTTATGTAAAAGTTCTCATCCTTGTTTTTAGATTCATCCATGGCTTTACCCCTTCCTATCTCTGTAAACTCCTCCAGCCTCGCAAACCTCTATGTTCCTCTATTTCTGGCCTCTTGAGCATTCTTAATTTTAATCCCTCCATCATGGGCAGCCGTGCCTTCAGTTTTTTGGACCCTAAGTACTGGCATGCCCACCTTACACCTTGATGCGCATCAATTGGACACGAGGCACAAAGCTTCGGTAAAAGAAGGCTTTTATTAACTAACAATGGAACTATCAGAACTTTAACACACTATCCCAGACTGAAGAGGTCCCGCCCGAGCAGGGGGTCTTATACCTCTCCCAGGAGGCGGAGCCCGACTGGGATGTGCCACAACAGTAACAACCACAGGTGTATCACTCCCACCCTAGCCCAACAACAACATGAGAACAACCCAACAACAACATTAGAACAATCCCACAGTGGGAACCAACGATGGTTCATCACATTCACCCCTCCTTTGAGAACAAAGGCCGGCGGGGTACGAAAACAGACTAAAATGTCAACAGATTATAAGTTCAGACGGTCTGGAGGACCACACCGTCGTTGTGACCTCCTCAATACCGGCGGTGACACCGGAGTAGGTGCTTGCGGTGGCGTTCTCCCCAGAACAGCGTCCAGCTGTTCTCCCACGGACTCACAGGCCGGTTGACCCTGATGAAACGGTAGTGCAGGGGATCCTGATACATTCTGCGATGGCAACGATCTTCGGGGCTCAGGCAAGCTGTGCATTGGGGTAAAACTGTTAAGCATTGGTCCCGATGCTGTCCGCGCCACGTCCGGGGGAGAAATAAGGGATTCGTCACTGGGGGTATGGGAGCGACAGGAGTTGCTACATCCCCTGCGGGCACCAGGTCTCGGATCGAGACTGTGTCCTCTCGCCCGTCAGGATATGCCACATAGGCATACTGAGGGTTGGCGTGGAGGAGGTGGACCTGTTCGACCAAGGGGTCGGACTTGCGGGCCCTTACATGTCGCCGCAGGAGGACGGGTCCTGGGTACGTCAACCAGGCTGGTAAAGATATCCCCGAGGACGACTTCCGAGGGAATGAGAACATCCTCTCGTGGGGAGTAGCATTGGTTGCCGTACACAGGAGGGAGCGAATGGAGTGAAGCGCATCAGGGAGGACCTCCTGCCAACGGGAGACTGGAAGGCCTTTGGACTTCAACGCCAATAGGACAGCCTTCCAGACTGTAGCATTCTCTCGTTCCACCTGTCCATTACCCCTAGGGTTGTAACTCGTGGTCCTACTAGAGGCAATCCCGTATGAGAGCAGGAATTGCCTCAAGTCATTACTCATGAACGACGAGCCCCTGTCGCTATGGATATAGCTGGGGTACACGAACAGGGTAAAAAGATCACGGAATGCCTTGATCACCGTGGCAGCCGACGTGTCCGCGCAGGGGACAACAAACGGGAACCGGGAGTACTCATCTATTATGTTCAGAAAGTACACGTTCCGATCTGTTGAGGGAAGGGGGCCCTTAAAATCCACACTCAGCCTCTCGAAGGGGCGAGTGGCCTTGACCAAATGTGCCCGGTCAGGTCGGTAAAAGTGCGGTTTGCATTCCGCGCAAATCCGACAGCTCCTTGTCACCGACCTGACGTCCTCCACCGAGTAAGGCAGGTTGCGGGCTTTGACAAAGTGGTAGAGCCGAGTGACCCCAGGATGGCACAGGTCATTATGGAGGGCGTTCAAGCGATCCTCCTGCATAGTAGCGCATGTTCCGCGCGAGAGGGCATCCGAGGGCACATTGAGTTTCCCTGGACGATACATGATATCGTAGTTATAGGTGGAGAGTTCAATTCTCCACCGCAAGATCTTATCATTCTTGATCTTGCCCCTCTGCGTGTTGTTGAACATGAACGCCACGGACCGCTGGTCCGTGATCAGGGTGAACCGCTTTCCCGCCAGGTAATGGCGCCAGTGTCTGACGGCCTCCACAATGGCCTGGGCCTCCTTTTCCACCGCTGAATGCCGAAGTTCGGGGCCTTGGAGGGTGCGGGAAAAAAACGCGACGGGCCTGCCCGCCTGGTTTAGTGTGGCGGCCAGGGCGAAATCAGATGCATCGCTTTCCACCTGAAAAGGGATGGATTCGTCTACCGCGTGCATCGTGGCTTTCGCGATGTCGTGTTTCAATTCCTTGAAGGCCAATTGGGCCTCTGGCATGAGTGGAAAAGTCGTGGACTTAATAAGCGGACGGGCTTTGTCCGCGTAGTTGGGGACCCACTGCGCATAATAGGAGAAGAAGCCTAGGCATCTTCTCAGTGCTTTTGCGCTAGCGGGCAAGGGAAGTTCAGCAAGGGGGTGCATACGGTCTGGATCAGGGCCAATGACCCCGTTTTCCACCACATATCCCAGGATGGCTAACCGGCGCGTACGGAATACACACTTCTCCCTGTTGTAGGTCAAATTCAGGCGAGATGCAGTGCGTAAAAAGTTCTGGAGATTTGTGTCATGGTCCTGCTGATCACGGCCGCAGATGGTGACATTATCCAGGTACGGGAAGGTAGCCCGCAACCTGTTCTGGTCCACCATTCGGTCCATAGCATGCTGGAAGACCGAGACCCCATTGGTGACACCAAATGGAACCCTAAGGAACTGATACAGACGACCATCCGCCTCAAAGGCCGTGTAGTGTCGGTCCTCTGGGCGAATGGAAAGTTGGTGGTAGGCGGACTTAAGGTCTATGGCGGAGAACACCCGGTACTGCGCAATCTGATTGACCATATCAGATATGCGCAGGAGGGGATACGCATCCAGCTGCGTATATCGATTAATGGTCTGACTGTAATCAATGACCATCCGGGGTTTGTTCCCGCTCTTGACCACCACAACCTGTGCTCTCCACGGACTAACACTGGGCTGTATGATCCCTTCTTTGAGGAGTCGCTGAACCTCAGATCTGATGAAGATCCGATTTTCAGTGCTGTAACGCCTACTTTTAGTAGCGATGGGCTTGCAACCTGGTACCAGATTCTGAAATAAAGAGGGTGTGGTGATCTTTAACGTAGAAAGATTGCAGGCGGGGCGCTTTGGACAATTTGGAGACTGCAGCTGTTCCCCCACTGTCAGCGAAGGGAGTGGCCCACCGTACTGTAGGATCACACTCTTCATGTGGACCTTAAAGTTTAGTCCGAGGAGAATTGGTGCGCAAAGATGCGGCAACACAAGGAGCCTGAATCGCTCGTAAATTGTGCCTTGCACTTTCAAGGTTACCACACAACGTCCTAGCACAGGGACAGACCGGGACCTTGATGCCATAGAGATTGTCTGTTTGGCAGGTTGAATCTGGAGTCCACACCTCTTCGCAGTGTCAGGGTGAATAAAGCTCTCAGTGCTCCCGCTGTCAAACAGACAATAAATTGCACGACCATTTACCTGTATATCCATCATCGAACAATCAAGCCTGTGATGCTTAGCCTGGTCCAGGGTGATCGACGCCACCGTTGGTCCGTGAACGTCACTGCAGGCAGCTGAGGTCGATGCTGAGGACCCCTGCTGGTGGCTCATGGTCATCGTCGACCAAAATGGCCGCCCCCATGAATCGCACATGGGTGAGGGCGCCAAACGTAGTGACTCCTGGTGGTCATCCTCCTCCGACTCCATCGACCACAATGGCGTCGTCCTGGACTCGCACGTGGACGAACCCCGTGAGTACTTCGACGACGATGGTGATGATCCCCGTTCCGAAGGGTCACAGGCCGCACTGCCGTTCTTGGGCTTCGATCAGCACACCTTCGCATAATGCCCCTTTTTACCGCATGAGGTACAGACTACCGCTTTAGCGGGACACTTTTGTCGTGGATGTTTGGCTCCTCCGCAGAAGTAGCACCACGGGCCGCATGGGGCTGCAGCCGTCGTCTGGTCCACATGGGAGCACGCCATAACACTGCACTTCAAGCCCGTGGGGCGAGGAGGGATTTGCGACTGCTCCTGCCACGTTGTCTCCACATCGTCCTCCGGATACAGGACCAAGCTCTTCGAAGCCGCCTCAAGCATTTCAGCTAATTCCATAGCTTGGGTCAGGTTGAGATTTCCCTTTTCTAGCAGCTTGAGACGGATGTATGAAGACCCGACCCCGGCCACAAACGCATCTCGGGCGAGGTCGTACATGTACTGCTCAGCCGACACAGCTTTGCAGTCACAGCCCCTGGCTAGCTGCAAGAGCTCATTGGCGTAGTCCTCCATGGTTTCGCCCGACTGCCGACGTCGTGTAGCGAGGAGGTAACGAGCGTGGATCTCGTTAGGAGGTTTCGTATAGCGCTTTTTTAAAAGCTCGAGGGCCCTCGGGTAAGTGGTGGCCGCACGGATCGCGAGGTAGACTGTGTCGCTTACCCTCGCATGGAGGACCCGGAGTCTGTCATCATCTGTGGTGACCGCTGCGGAGGCTGCTAGGTAATCTTCAAAATACTTCAGCCAGTGGTCGAAGGTGTTCGAAGCGCCCACCGCACGTGGATCTAGCGTCAGACGTTCTGGCTTTAGGATTTGCTCCATACTCTCCTTTCTTTTTTTTTCTTCCGTCGAGAGTTTAATGTTCGTTAATAAAATTGATGCGCATCAATTGGACACGAGGCACAAAGCTTCGGTAAAAGAATGCGTTTATTAACTCACAATGGAACTATCAGAACTTTAACACACTATCCCAGACTGAAGAGGTCCCGCCCGAGCAGGGGGTCTTATACCTCTCCCAGGAGGCGGAGCCCGACTGGGATGTGCCACAACAGTAACAACCACAGGTGTATCACTCCCACCCTAGCCCAACAACAACATTAGAACAACCCAACAACAACATTAGAACAATCCCACAGTGGGAACCAACGATGGTTCACCACACACACACCTCTCTGCCTCTCTACTTCACTTGTCTCCTTTCAGACGTTCATTAAAACATATCTCCTTGACCAAACCTTAGATCATCTAACCTAATGCCTCCTTGTGTGGCTCAGTTTTGTTTTAAAATGTTCCTGTGAAGCTCCTTGGGATGTTTTATCATGTTCGAGGTGCTACATGTATATAAATTGTCACTGTCAATGAGCATTTGATTGTGCTTTATGTGGTTCTCTGATTGTATTGCCTGGAATAAGATTGTAAAGCACAGCTGTAACCCTTTAATAAAAATTGGAAAATACTTACTAAAACAGCGTATTTTATGTGACTCATTTTCTCATTTTGAATTAAAATCCTTTGAGAAAAGTGACAAACAGAAATTCTCAGCCTACTTCACTGAAATGTGCAATTATGCAAAACGTTAAATCCAGAAATATGTAACATTTGAATGGGAAACTGGGCCAATATCATAAATATGTGTTCTGAAGATGTGCCCACCTTAATCATTGGGTTCCATTTTACCACAGTTTTGAGATCCTGATGTGGGACCAACTGTCGTCCCAGACCTACACTTGCTGGGAGCAGGACCTGATCAGTGATTTTATTGTCAGTGGCTTCTAAATTCGCTGCACCTCAGGCCACCATCCAATTAAGTAGCAGCATAGTGGTCTCCTGATGCTGCCAGCCCAATTAACAACTCTGAAACCTCAGCAGCTCCACAAGGAGACCTCAGCGGTAAGTATAATTTTATATTCAGGATGGCCAAGGATTGTACACCCCTCCAGATGGAATGGAAAGTACTCCAAGAGAATTGTTTGTGGCAGATGGGTTGGTGTTCCTTTCTGCATCTCTCAGTGGGGCATGGCGCCTTTGGCTATTTCAGAGGACCATTAAGAGTCAACCACGTTGCTGTGGGTCTTGAGTCATATGTAGGTCAGACCAGGTCAGGGTGGCAGATTTCCTTCCCTGAAGGACATTAGTGAACCAGATGGGTTTTTATGACAATCATGGTCACTTTTCGACTTTTAATTCCAGGTTTTTATTGAACTCAAATTTCATCATCTGCCATGGGGGGAATTGAACCCAGGTCCCAGAGTATTACCCTGAGTCTCTGGACTACCGGTCCAGTGATAATACTGCTACACCTGCCTCCTCACATGACAGGGGATTATCCCAAGATGTTTGCTCCTAATAGGGCTTTAATTATTTAAATTGATTTCTCACCTCTGTTCCACAGTCAGCCAATCCGTAGCCAATCCTGTTGCTAAGAAACTTTCATATGGAACGAACTGCATCGGGGAACCAACTCAATGAGGCCCCATCTATTTTTTCCAGAGTTCTGCGATCATTTAGGCTTGATGACTGCGGGCCAGGTTTCCAAACTCTCAGAAAACATGGAAGTTGAAGGGAGTCAGAAGTGTTTCCCTTAGTCCTGCAAGCAAATCTGTCACGATCAACCACCCCTGTGACCCACCATTCCACTGTGATATTGTAGTGGGCTCCCTCTTTTTAACTCCACTCGCGGGCTTATTTTAGGTTTGGTTCTCCATTATCCAAACCCCACCAACGCCCGAGTGATTCTCTCTCTCGCTGATGGAACAATGGCCACCTTGCGCCTACTTCACTAGAGTAGCGCCCCCAAGAGAGAGAAAAGGAAACTGCTGCCTATCCACTACCTGGCAGCCTTTCCTGAGTGGGCAGGTTCGAATCGCCCAGAGTACCCTCGGTTCTCGACTCCGGAATTATGGTAAGGGATATTAAAATGTGACCCGACCAGAGATAGCTGATGAGAAAATGAAAGAGCAAGATGGGCTGCAATCGAGTTGAAATCATATATCTTTTATTAAACACCAAAATTAAACCTCATCAACACCAGAAAACAACATATAGGTATCTTATACTCTATAACTATGACTATGGGAACAAAACTAAACGGGCACAACGTAAATTCTAACTTTAAACAGTGTTAGCAATATCTTATACTATGAAAAGGTTCATGCACCCACCACTCCCACAAAAGCCTCCACTGCTATGTTGCCCTCGGGAACTTCACGAATTACTAGGAGATACTCAGTTGAGCTGACCTCGACCTTCTGGGCTGGCTGTGTGCTGGAAAACTGCTGTCTGCAACGCGGTTCAGGAGGGTGAGAGAGTTGCCATGCGGGTCCGAAGAGAAAGAGAGAAAATGGCTGCGAAGCCACACTTTTTGAAGTTCAGATTTCAAAAGTCCCGTGAGCTCCGCCCCCACCGGCAATTGCAAGAACAATGGTCCTAGATCGCTATAAGCCTCAGTGATAGCACAGCCTATTGAAATCACAAACGGCTGAGACTGCCTTGTCCAGTACGAATGGCCCATCGATGTTCCTAATCACTTTACCGGGGCTTACAGACTGCTTTCCCACCATGGAGATGGGTTTCTCCTTACTGCTGGGTAGCCCCATTATCGTATCTATTGTATCCTATCCAGGTACATTGTGGCTGGTATCGATCTTCCAATCTCGATCCGGGTCTGGTCTGGTGACGTCATCTGCTCCCTTTGTGATTCAGTTAATCTAATCAGCAGCCTGTCTGGACCCTGACCGATTGTGAGTTCGACTGGAGGCACTCTTCCTACACACAGGCAGGGCTGAGCCTGCTGGGAGAAAACAGCCAGTTTCTGCAGCCAAACGTGACCACTTCTACCATTTAAATGGCCAATGTGCATTTTACAGTCCTTATATGTGTTGGTGTTGCCTGAAAAACTTACATATGATGTTTCTTCACATTCTCTCCTTTCACAATCTCTCATTCTATCATCTCCTTCCCCAGTTGCAGTGACCAGCACAGGCTTTCCTGTCCTGTGTATGGAATTTTTAGATCATCTGAGTGTGGTAAATACAGAGAAAAAGAACAAAAGGAGTATACTCTCAAAGTATCCCAAATGTCCTGAGCTGCTTTTCTTTACAAAATGACTGAATCACCTGATCATTACCATCTTTTTATGCAGCATTGTACATATTTCAGTGTAACATGAAAACTGGATCTGGCAATCCATGCTTTGGCATTTAGAATATGGTTGGTTACATAGTTGTGTTCAATGGTGCCTGCACTTGTGAAAAACCTGCTGTCATAAGTGAAGGGCTTTCTTCCCCCTCTGATAACTGGTTTTCAAAGCATATTGATGAAATCATTGATCCTAACAACTGATCTGTTTGATGAGGTATGCACTGAAAATGTGGAATGGTGATAGAAATATTCCACATTTGCCTGCTTCTTAACAATTTGACAGCTCTGATCATCTCAGCCATTAACAGGAACATTCCCGAGGGAGACTGATTTGCAAGTCTGGTTTGTTAAAGTGTCCCCACTTCTATTCTGGTGCTTTCAGGAAGGGTAAGGGGTACATTTTCTTGGGGCTTTTCCAGCTCCGCTGCCAATATTTCAACAAGGATCCTACTGGTGTGTGCAAATGGGGTTTCTGTCAAAGCTGATACATTGAAGTGGGAGAACACCAAAGAATACTGTGGTCTTAGCTTGCACAGGGAGATGTTTTCAACAGGTTCACACGTGAATGCAAGTATGTCAGTGCAAAGATGGATCAAAACAAATCTGATTAGCATATCACTTCTGATCCTCCTCCAGAAATCTGGTTGTAGGGTGCGTGCATTTTTGGATATCATTGATATCTGCTATATATATATGTTTTAGTGTGCCAGATCAGAAATCCCAAGGTATATTATGAAGCCAGACTAGACCCTAACAATTCTTTGGTCAAATGTGAGGAACTATTCCACTGACAAATTAAGGATTTTTTTTATCAAAGCAAGATTTATTCATAACGCAGTTTAAGTATTACTCTAATAAAATGAAACAGTTTAACTCTTAATCATTGAATAATCTTTAAACATGACGATAAATTACTCTTAACTTCTAACTTATTGCTATTCAGTTCCAATTAAGCAATATTTCTTTTAAAATTCTTAGACTTAAACCCTGTTAAATCTCTTAATACTGAGGTGTCTCCTCAAGAACTACTCCACAGCCAAGCATCGGGGAACACAAATCTTTCTTCAGTATATTTGCTCCACACGCCAAACATTGAGTGTCCATTCAGGATGGTTCCCAACCAGTTCAAAGGACAGCCGAGGTCACATGACCTGCTCCCGTAAAGGGGCTATGACCCAACATAATAACAAACCCCACATTAAAAATAGTTAACAAGTCCAGGTATACTTGCTTTGACTTGGTTAACAACTTTGGAGTTTCCAGAGAGATTTTGTAGAGAGAGGGATACTTGTAGGGGATCTTTAAATAGCCCTCTCCAGCAACTGCTCTTTTTTACAAAAATGAAAATGAAACTGTTTTATTCTGCTACAAGCATAGCTCATCCCATTAATCTAATATCACATGACTCTGTCCCTGTATACGTAACTCACCTTCCATTACTTTAATCAAAACAACATCCCATTAAGCTTTCTGCTAAATAAACACATGGCGAAAATTAGTAATTATCCTGCTTTTCAGCATCTGCTGCATTCTTCCCAAATGAACAAACTGCTTGTAAGAAAACACTAGATCGTAAAGCATTCCCCTCAAACATCAAATATATTAATAGCACACGTGGAGTAAGGTTGCCAAGCTTCCAGAGTTATCTTGGTGTCACCTAGGTTTAAATATTAACCATCTGGATGCTGCTGTGATAATAGGAGAAATAGGAGAAAAAAATTAGGAATTATATCTGAAATTTATTCATTAAGTGCTCAATGCATTTACAAATGATGTCGTGGAGATGAAATTTTGAAACCATTTAAGGAAAACTTTGACTCTGCAAAGGGAAGACATTCGGGTCATCCTGGATAGATGAGCCAAGGTATTCGGTTTATCTTTGCTCATCCATAGTTGCGTTATAATATTGAGGTTTGCGGAGATGCTTCCTTTTCAAGTGCCGTTCCCAGTGCAAAAGCTAGATCATGGAATCATCCCTTATCTGCCAGTATGATAGTCAGCACAGCCAACAACTTCAAAGTTGCTTAAAATGCAATGAAACGCAATATAGGATATATTACCATTTGGGCAGATGGCGAGTGGAACTTGTGAATGATGCAATGGGACAGGTGGACCATGTTGTGGGTGTTCTTCATTTAAAGGGAACTGACAAGCTGTCCACCCCAAACACCTGCTTTAATACATTTAGCTCTGTTTAGACGTGCCAATTGCCAAACAAAACAGCAATCCCTGGGATGGGCATGGATGGGAAATGTAATCACAGGTGGGCAGTGAGGAGCCCAGTGAACCAGTGGCTAGACTCTATTTCTGGGGCCAGGAGGAGCACACCTATAACCCTTGGCCTACTATTAAGAGCTCCTATTTCTTGGCTGACAGATTCTAATGAGTGAGCCACCTCTATCGGACACTGCTCAGAATGGCCATGAACATTACTGTGAGGATGTATCAGGTTAAATTGATTAAATGAGTCAGGGGCCTCATGCCTGAGACAGGAGTGCAACCACCACCGCCCCCCCCCCCCTCCCCATACCCTCATCAGCCCCCCCAGCAAATTCTCCCTTTCTCTTCCCCAGATCCCAGGGTTGCCTACTACTGCTTTCCATGCAATAACCAACCAGTTTATCAGTTTGACCAGCAGCTGAGTGGGAACCACAGAAAACATGTCAAATGAGACCCTGTTAGTAAATTCAGCAGAACCTTTGTGATCAAGGCATTTCTAGATTTCCCAGCCATTCAAAGTTGCATCTACTCCCTTTCAGCCTCCCCATAAGTGACCAGAAACAAGGCTAAAGTACCTGCAATGTCTTCAACCAAAAATACTAAGTGAAAGAAACTACTCAGTGCTCCATCATGCAAGTACAAAATTCAACCTATTTTTGCGGAATTACATACATTGTTGAACAAGAGTTGATTATAGCAATGAGCCACATGAGTTCCAGTCTCACCTCAATACACTTGTGAAAGGAGTCCATTTTAAATTGATAGAGATGGGAATTTGGAAGCCAAATCTGCTCATGTTCTTCTCTTCCTAGCAGTTGGTATAGCAAAAGCATGATCATAGTCCTGCAAAACAAATCACGTGACCATTCTGATTTTTCTGTTGTTATGGTCCCTCTAGAGGACAAATAATTTTTATAAAGAGATATGATGTTTCCAGCATCCAACTCAAAATATTTAAGATTTCACCTTTTAAGAGTCTTACTGTAACAAACACAGTAAAATCAATATCGATCAAACATTTCTTAGTAGGCAATTAATACACTCAACTGCAGAAAAGGTATTCCTGACTAGCTTCTTAACAGAAATAAAATCCCCATCCTACACTTATACATTATACCACACACTCAGCAGAAATGTAGTCTTCTGTTTTAAAATCCCTTTCGGGCTTTAACAGCAGAATATCATTTTAACAAAGTCCACTTCAAATAAGCTTTTGAGCACAACCAAACGGATTTCCAGGGCAGGGTACCCTCTGGCAGCTATCAGATTTTTAACTCTCCACAATCTGGTTTCATCAAAAAGTGGTTCTATTCTCACTAGAACTCCACCTTGTGATTAACCCAAAAACAGCCATTTTTTTCTTCTATGTCGAATAGCAACATGAGTTTTGGGTCTTCTTCACCAACTCTGTCTGATTGAATGAGCAGCATTAAGGTCAGCTAACTCTTCCTCTGCGTCCAGGTGTTAAAGCTTGCACTTTACTCCAGGAAAGATGGGCACATTTGGGAAGCAGCAGTACATTTGAGGACTTTGAGAGGAAAACAAAGAGATAAGGTGGTAGTTTGCAAGAACAGAGAGAGTTGTTCTTTATCAAGAGAGGGGTGATAGCAAAATGTTTGCAGTTGAGGACTGTACTTGAACAAAGAGAGCCATGAATGATATCGGCTAACATGGGAGCCAGGAGGGAAAATTGTGTGATGAATGGTTTAGTGGGAATAGGGTCAACAGAGTAGGAGGTGGGTTTTATGGACAAAGAAAACTCAGAGTACATGAGGGGAGATAGGAGGGAAACTAGAAATAGATGCAAGTTCAGTTTCAGAGGTCCACAGGAGAGAGAAAGGTTAATTGTGAAATGTTCTGTAAATAATGTTTTGTTGCTTTCCACTTGACTGAGCTTTCTTTAGTTATGGTTTTATTGAACCATAAGTGATGTTGCTTGACATTAATCCAGAGAAAGTGGTTGTTTTTCTATCTCTACATATAGTAAACAATATTTACAGGAATACTAACAATTACCATGGTAACATTTGAGAAATGGACAGGCCGTCTTTTGAAATGTGCGAGTAGAAGTTTAATTGCCTGACATCTCAAATAGAAAAAAAACATGCTTGAGCTGAAGGGTGAAACAGTTTAGATTGTCCCTTTCAGTGATAGGTTGATTTCTCAATTAGTTTTATTCCTCAATGTTAAACACTGGAGTTTAAAAGCCAGCTGGAACTAATATCAAAGTAGATATGATACAGGTGTTTAAGCTTCTGAAAGCGTGGTGATGCACACAAAGAGAAGGAAATGACATTGTAGCCTCACTGTAATACTCTTGCTGGAGACATTAAACATATTAGTTATACAGTGGTGTTTATCTTAATAAATTATTTCAGTGCCCAAGATGTATTAGCTATGGATAATGAAAATAAAAATAGAAACGCACACACACTTCCAAGTTGTTTAACACAAGATCAATAGTTTAACCATTGATTTATTGCCTCAGCATCATTCCTCCATGTGCCTTTCAAGACAATATTATTATTGAACATTGCCAGCGGCACCTTTTATATCATACTTTTAATCTGCAGTGGAATAAAAACAATTATAGGTTTGTTATTCATAGTTTTACAATCGATGTATCCAACCAGCTTAGCAGGGGGATAAGTTGTGATGCTAATTCAGTTTAAAAATAAGTAGTGACAAAACGTTAAGGGCTGCAAAATGTGGTTCTGTAGTGCCTGTACTTTCAGTGCACTGGAAGCCATTTCAGATCCAAAATGACAACTGTGCTATGTGCACCAATTCTGAGACATGCCCGACAAATTTCTGGTAGATTGTTAGCTTGGGTGCTTGACATGTGCTTAGGAATAAGCAGAGTAGGCTGATCATTCTGTCAGTTAGTGTCAAACACAAATGGTGTCACATTTGACCTCCATGCTCCAGCTAATAATCACTTAATCTCACATAGTTGAATATGCGTTCAGCAGCAAGAAGGACCCCAATCTTTAGATTGCTGTAAAATCCAACTTGTACATTGATGTCCTTTAAATAGGGAGTCCTGGTTTGGTCCATATGTGACTCCAGTCCTGCACTAGATTTCCCCTGACAATCCACTTGGATGTATTGGTCTGGTGTGAAAAATCTGAAGTGGATCAAGGAGAATGTCCTTCATCACCATCTCAAAGCAACTGAAGATAGACTTGCTTTCCCAATTACACTCATAACTGAAGAATTAACTTTCAAATGTTAAACTGTTGTAAGAACTGCCATAGAATAGAGGGAAATGGAAAGTTAGGGCTGTAAAATTCTGGACATAATCCATATTAATTATACTTTATTTTATGCTATGTTTCGAGCTTGTTACAAAAATCTGCAGTGTAAATCTCTGGCTGTGTAACATTAAAATGTCAAGGTGATCAGTATCATCAATATTGTTGCTTGAATTATTCAACAATCTTTCTGCAATTTTTTGCAATGTGTAGAATTTCAATCAATTTAAATGTTTGCAGAAAGTAGTTTTTTTTCTGTATAAAGCATTATCTCCATTATTATTGTGATTACAACATCAGTCCTTTGTTCTAATTTGAAACATCTCTAAAGACATGAAGCTGTTTAATCACCTCATCTGTTCACGCTTTCAGTTCCAATGACTGCAAATCATTAGTTATTTATGTTTTGCACAGAAAGTATATTTGTCCATGGGTTAAATGATATTTGATATTATGGTAACAAACCCATTGCAAAGGCTCTTTCCGCACAATTACTAATTTGATCATTGAAGACTTTGTACATGGTGAAGGCATGACTGAGATCATTATCCTTATTTTATACATTTTTCTAACTTGTTAACCTTAGTTGATTTTAGGCACTTAACTAATTCTTAAAAGTGCGTTGAATGAACTACAACAGCTGAAATGTCAGATGGTGGGAACTTCAGGTGAGAACTGAATGGATTTGTTCACAATGCCGTCAGGGAGGGAATTCCAGGATTTTGATCCAGCGACTGTGAAGGAATGGCAATCATATTTCCAAGTCAGGATGGTGAGTTGCTTGGAAGGAAACTTGCAGGTGGTGGTGTTTCCATGTATCTGCTGCCCTTATCCTTCCAGATGGAAGTGGTTTTGGTGTGGAAGGTGCTGTCTAAGGATCTTTGGTGAATTGCTGCAGTGCATCTTGTAGATAATACACACTGCTGCTACTGAGCGTCTGTGGTGGAGGGAGTGGATGTTTGTGGATATGATGCCAATCAAACGGGCTGCTTTGTCCTGGATGATATCAAGCTTCTTGAGTATTTTTGGAGCTGCACTCATCCAGGCAAGTGGGGAGCATTCCATCACATTCCTGACTTGTGCATTGTAGATGGCAGACAAACTATGGGGAGTCAGGAGGTGAGTTACTCGCTGCAGTATTCCTATTCTCTGACCTGCTCTTGTAGTCACTGTGTTTATATGGCGAGTGCAGTTGAGTTTCTGGTCAGTGGTAACTTCAAGGATGTTGATGGTGGGGAATTCAGTGATGGTAACACCATTGAATGTCAAGGGGTGGTGGTTAGAGTGTCTCTTATTGATGATGGTCATTGCCTGGCATTTGTGTGGCGTGAATGCTACTTGCCACTTGTCAGTCCAAGCCTGGATATTGTCTAGAGCCTGTTCCACTTGAACATGGACTGCTTCAATATCTGAGGCATCGTGAATGGTGCTGAACATTGCACAATCATCGGCAAACATCCCCACTTCTGACCTTAATGGAGGGAAGGTCATTGATGAAGCAGCTGAAGATGATTGGGCCAACAGCTGCTCCTAGATTTACCCAACTAGTCATTTGGGGTATTCTATTAGGCAAATGATTTCCATAATTCACAAATCTTCTCAGCCCTCTTGATGAGCAGAAAATTGTCTTGGCCAAAACTTTACATTGCTCAGACTTGGTCCAGAAGTGTGTGAATTCGCAGGAGGAGACTCGGGGCATGCACCTTGACATCAGCGCATTTTTGCCTGATATTCCGGTCAGTGGGACCATGCCAGAGTTGGAGTTGCACCTGCTGACGACCAGGAAGGCAGTTTAGCCTATTAAGAGGCTATTGAATACACTTTTACATGGCCTGCCTATTTTTACAGTTGGCAAGTGGGCTAATTGGCCAGGCGGCCTTGATCTTTTAGCTGCAACCTTGATCTAGGGTGGGATGAAATGTCAGGGCTGAAATTAAATTTAAAATGGGATGTGGGAAAGTGTCACAAGGGGTTGTCTTCCCCCAGTGTATTTGAATGTTTATCTGTAATATTCATCATTTATGTTCGTAACTTATTTTCGTTTATTATGTTCATCTGTGATTGTATTTTTTTTGGAGTTTTGTTCCACTTACATCTAAAGTTTATTTATTAGTCAAAAGTAAGGCTTACGTCATCACTGCAATGAAGTTACTGTGAAATTCCCCTAGTTGCCACACTCCGGCGCCTGTTTGGGTCAATGCACCTAACCAGCGTGTCTTTTAGACTGTGGGAGGAAACCGGAGCACCCGGAGGAAATCCATGCAGACACGGGAAGAATGTGCCGACTCCGCACAGATAGTGACCTAAGCCAGGAATCGAACCCGAGTCCCTGGCACTGTGAGGCAGCAGTGCTAATGACTGTGCCACCGTGCTGCCCCATCTGCTACTTTTTCAATGAATTTTTGATGCCCATATAAGTTCTATTTTCCATTCATGATCAGGGTTATCAGAAATTGTGAGATTGGTGTAAGGGGTAACTGAGTTATAATTGACACTGTATCCTGGCAACTGCGTTACTTAAGTCAGTGGTAACTCCCGAATTGGTTTGCTTCATGCTTCTCATTTAGAAAAATTATTTAGATTTTTGTTTCTCTCCTGAGCAGTTTTCCATACAGAACAGTTTCTCTTTTGACGTTATGTGAAACTGTGTGGGACTGTACTCAAATTAAATATTAAAATGGTTAAATGTAACAGATTCATATAGGTGAGGGGTGATGAGATAAATATCACTTTGCTCTTTGAAACACATTACAAAGCTGATGTGACAAATGTGTACCAATGCCTTCAGGCAGTCTTTTAAGTCAATCCAGTTGGCTTCAGCTGGTACATTTTTCAGTTCAAAGACTCCACTTAGTTCCAACTGCTTGCAGTTTGCCTGTCAACTTGTTCCAGCAGTAGCCAATTGGCTCCAGTAAGATTCTGACATTTACATTCAAAGTCAACTGGGCAAGTGAAATCACAACAGGTTTTCCATTGCATGTGCTAGTAATTCCAGTTGTATGCAGTTCAACCAGCAAATAATTCACTGGCTCCTGTAAGATTCCAATTTCCCTCTTAAAACCAACTGGACAATTAGAGATATCAGCCGGTGTCCACTTATAACTTCCAGTTTTTGAAGTTAAAACCCATTGTTCCAGTCGGAGCCAGTTGCCACCAATTGCATTTTCCAACCGATTTTTCCATGGCGTGATAGTGCCATGCTGCAGTTTCTGAGGAAAAGTGCTCTTCATTGAAGAGAACAACGATGACACACTTTAAAATTGGTCCTGCAGAAATTGCACTGAATATGCATACTTGCAACTCGAGTTGAATTAATAAAATGATTATAATTTATAAACTCAGTCTTCAAATGTCACAACTCATTACTTGCCCTGCTTATTTTTCCTAATTTTTAACATTTGGTTGAACTTCCTTCCTCTTTGACAGTTGATTTAATTAAGATGTCTTACTCTGTTTTCCTTGCTTCTTAATTTGGTTTCATCATTTTTGATTGTTCCTTCTCCTTTCTTGGGCTATTTTTAGTCTGATATTTCGATCATTTTTCTTTGCTGCCACATTTAACCTAATAGTCTAGATTTTTTTAAAATCATTTTTTTTCTCGCCATTGCTCCCTTCGGGTCAGCTGCACTGCTATGAACAAAAAAAAAATACTCTTAGGTCCCGGTTGAATATTTTGTTCACCTCCCTCCATTTTCACTCTGAACAATCCATGACAAAATACTATTACATTGTAATTGCGAGCGGTAATTTGTGGATTCTAAAATTGAAGCTGCAGATGAGTACTTTAACAATCCACTTTTCTTTCAGAAATGAGAATTAAAGTTGGATTGATTCAATCTTAAAAGCTAACTTCCAAGATGAGATTTTATAATGACCTTATCAAAGATTATACATGCTTTGCTTTCACAGCTCGAATAAAAGTTAATAAATGGAATAAGTTATCCCTTAGAAATAAATGGTGAAAAATGGAGAACATTTTCTCTTAATCAGAACTTGCTCCTGTCAGCATTTCCATTAAAAGAAAGCCAGACAGTGGCACTAAATACATCCCAGCGGTGTTACTCAATTAACAAGAGTATGGGGTGTACGTCTGTCATCAAATATTTCCATGTGGTCAGTTCTCGATCACAGTTGGGATTTCCTCCATAGGAAAGGGAGCTAAATTAAGAGGGTATATCAACATAAATATTCTTGGACACATGTTTTTGCTTCGTCACAGAGCAGTATTAGAGTCATGGAGAGTTACAGCATGGAAACAGGCCCTTTGGCCCAACTTGTCCATGCCAGCCAGTTTTTATCACTAAGCTAGTCCCAATTGCCCGCATTTGGCCCATATCCCTCTGTACTCATCTTACCCATATAATTGTCTAAATGCTTTTTAAAAGACAAAATTGTCTCCACTACTGCCTCTGGCAGCTTGTTCCAGACATTCACCACCCTCTGAGTGAAAAAACTGCCCCTCTGGATCCTTTTTTATCTCTCACCTTAAACCTATACCCTCTAGTTTTAGATTCCCCTCCCTTCGAGAAAATAAATTGACTATCTACTTTATCTGTTCCCCTCATTATTTTATAGACCTCTATAAGGTCACCCCTAAGCCAGAGATCGTATTGGGCAGAGGTACAGGAAATGATTAGTCACTTATTCCTCAAACTAGAAATCTTCAAGAAGGACTTAAAATAGAGAGAAAAAAAGCTTTCGGAAATAAGCAAAAATATGTCTAATTTATTCCATTGGAGCTGCAATATTTTAAGAGCTTCATGATTACTGTAAGACATGGGGCCTGATTTTACCAAATCTTTGCGCCCGTTTTGCATGCATTTAAATCGACTTAATGAACCGCGTGCCCAACTCTACCACCCAATCCCACTTTACCGTCTTCTGGCCCGATCCGCGTCTGTGCTGTAACCAACCTGCAAAATAAAAGTCTGAAGTTGCTGCTGCAGCCTCCGAAGAGCGGGGTCAGAGACTGCAACGGCTCTCTGACCCAGGTCATCCTCTGGCCGGGGCGGGAGGGGGGTGGGAAGAGGAGAGGGGGTGTGACGTCTCATCCCCTGGGGGGGGGTGATGGGAGGGGGTGTGACATCTCATCCCCTGGGGGGGGTGGCTGGGCGGTCGGCTGCCAGTCTGCAGCCGATCCCTCCTGGCACCATCACTGGTACACTACCAGCCACAGATTACTCTTCCCTGAGCGGGAGAGATGGCTGTGGCTGGTAGTGTACCAGTGATGGTGTATCCCTTTACACTGTGGAATCGGCCGGTTCTGCTTCATCTTCTGAGCAAGGAATCGCTTCATCCTGAAGGTTTCGTGGGATGGCATGGCCGCACGTCCACTCCGGCAGGAGGCATCGGCCGCAGATTGGCAGCGGAATCCCCCCGACCAGAGGATGAGACGTCACACCCCCTCCCCTCCCCCCCCCCTCCCCCCCCCCCCACCACCCCCGACCAGAGGATGATCATCAGAGAGCCGCTCTCTCCGCGTTCTGCTTTTTTTTTCGCTCCCGGGCACGCTCTGTCAGATCTTTTCGAACTGCGCATGCGCAGTTCAGAGCTCCGATCGGTCCAGCAGCGCTAAACCCTGCACACAGCTCGGATCGGGCCGGAGCCAGAAAAACGCGTATGGGCACGCTGCAAAGAGGATTCCAGGCACGGATCTATTTGACGCCCCGATCCGGCACTTAGACTCAAAATGGTAAAATTCCCCCCATAGATCCTCTGAAGCCAAAGTTGATTCATTTTAGTTATTTGATTCAATTAATTGAGCAGTTAATTCACACTTTGTAGGTTATTTACATTGCTTTAATTAAATAATTAAATGATTCAGTGTTTTGAGCTCCAAGAATATTTCAGATTATCAAAAATAAAATATTTTCAGAATATTGATGTCTGAAGTTGAAAGCACAGAGCCACATACAGTAACTTCTTGCATCCAGTATTAAATGAGGTTTATCTTTTTCCAAGTCAGATTGATTCCAAAAACATCAAATAATTAATAATTACAAGGTTCCAGCAAGTGGAGTCAGCATTAACCTTTAACGATTCATTCAAGCTTAAATGAATGTTGGATCCTCTACTCCTTTACTCACTGAATGATGGTCCATAATCCTAACGCTCCTCTCCCTATTGCATTTGTTACTGGCTCCTGACACCTACCGCTATCAATTTAATAACCCCTGGAATTTAGGATAGGAAAATTAAGAGATCAAAGAAGCAAGTTTAAATTTCAATTGAACGCAACAGTGTCACTGAAATTTTAATCCTAACATTTTACTAAACCAGATTTTAGATCGAAAACATGTGTCAGGAGAGTAAATGCCAAAGACAACAATTATAAAATCTGCATGTGTCAGTGGGGTTTCCGAGGTGGCCGGTACCTTCAGAAATTTCAGACAAAACAAGACTCAAGCAGCCAGTGTCTCAATTTAAAGATGTAACATTTATTTTGACCACCGGCCGCTGGGAGAAATTATCGAAGAGTCCTAGGCCCCTCTAGGCGGAGAGCAGCCAGACATCTCCAATAAGTCCTGACGTATGCAGTTCAAGATGGATCAATTATACACTTTCTTATTAGATACATCCACCTTTCATTAGTTTTGAATCAATCATCTTCAATCTACATAAATCAAGAGTAATACCTGTCATATACTCCAGCCGACCGCATCTTACCCACTGGCTTAATAGTATTTCATTTGTCCACAAAATCCGGATGTATCTTCCCATTTTGGCTATCTCAACTTCTATTAACCTATTGCCTATTAACCTAAGACCCTAGCCATAAAGTTCAAAGTGAATGTTCCCATAAATTCCCTTACAGGTCACTGCCAAACCAGATTAACACATGATTACACCCATCAACCCCCCCTCCTCCCCGCGCCGCCCCCCCTGCGACCCCCCCCCCCCGCCCCCCCCACCCCCGTCCCCCGCCCCACAGACATGCATCCATCTTATCTGGACAGTGAATAAACCCTATTCGTGAGCTTTGATCAAGTGTTCTGAATGTTCTCTCCATTAGAAACTCTGCTGGTAAAACTTGCATATTACCAAGGTTTCAGTATTCCCTTTGTATATGGATTTGTCCTAATGCCCTTTACTATGATGCTTTGCAGTAATCTGCCTTTGGCTAAAGTGAAAAATGATTTTAAAAAATACATTAATACATTCAAAATATCAGCATATGTGTTTTTCAATCATAAATCACTTGTTTAAATCCCTTACTGCATTTCATATGTGTGCAGACTGCCCCCTTGTTGGCTTATAAGTCTGATTTCAAATTATTTATCTCAATGCTGGTAATTCTGTGTGTCTTAATGTCTAATGATTTAAAAATCTTTAACCTATTAAGATTTCTTCCCCTTACAGTGGCCACACCCTGTCAAAAAGCTGTCACATTTTTTGTTAGATTTTTCTCAGGATCTAGGCATTATTAGCAAGGCTGGCATTTATTACCCATTCTTAGCTTCCATGAAAAGGTGATGAAGGCCTGCAGATTGTGTGATGAAAGAACATGTCCAGGTTGACATAGTGGTGACTTGGAGTTTTTGAGGTTCCCTTGCACTGACCCTCTGTGGGGTGGTGGGCGGGGGGCGGGGGGGGGGGGGGGGGGGGGGGGGAGGGAGGGGGGGAGGGAGGGGGGGGGGAGGGGAGGAGGGGGGGTTGATGGGTGCAATCTGAGAGATACTGCCAAAGAAGCTTGGATGGCACCCTGGTTAGCACTGCAGTCTCAATGCACCAGGAACAAGGGTTCAATTCCGGCCTTGGGTGGCTGTCTGTGTGGAGCTTATACGTTCTCCCTGTGTCTGCGTGGGTTTCCTCTGGGCGCTCCGGTTTCCTCCCACACTCAAAAGATGTGCGGGTTAGGTTCATTGGCTATGCTAAATTGCCCCTTAATGTCAGGGGGTTAGCAGAGTAAATATGTGGGTTTACGGAGATAGGTCCTGAGTGGGATTGTTATCGGTGCATGTTCAAGGGGCTGAATGGCCTCCTTCTGCACTGTAGGGATTCTATGATTCTAAGTTGTCGCAGTGC
The DNA here is from genome assembly GCF_964213995.1 of Mustelus asterias. Taxonomy (NCBI): domain Eukaryota; kingdom Metazoa; phylum Chordata; class Chondrichthyes; order Carcharhiniformes; family Triakidae; genus Mustelus; species Mustelus asterias. Next base: position 386,367 of record NW_027590194.1, read on the forward strand.
ATTCTGCAAACTGTCAGCACTGTAGCAACAGTACAACAGAATTAGTTATCAAAATAATGATGAAGCTAATATCCTCCTCTTGCTTCTCTTCCTGTACCTGATTTGACATGTCTTTAATCCACCCTCCTCCTCAGTCCCTCGGGTGCTTATTTATCAAACCTTAAATCTCATTGGTTAAGAAAATATGTTGTTCGTCGCCCAGATGCTGTAGATGTCTGCTGCAGCGAATTCCAGTCCATCATATTTCAGAAATCAAGGGGAAATTTGAAGCCCACACATTGATGAGGTGAAAGGTAAGGCAGGAAGGGGTGGAGGAAATTTTAAAATCCAAACGCTGATCCCAACCTGCATCCAACACGCACATTGCAGTTTAAGCAGAGGTTGGATGGGGACTGTATGACTAACATGCTTGCAAGGGGCAGATTTGTTATTTGAGTATACCAATGAAGCTGTGTGCCTCAAGTTAACAGACTTGTAGATTTTAATGCATGCCGATCCCAGGGCCTGGGAAATATGGTGGCTGAAGAGCGATGTGGCAGGCTGGATTTGATTTGATTTAATATTGTCACATGTATTAGCACACAGTGAAAAGTATTGTTTCTTGTGCGCTATACAGACAAAGCATACCGTTCATAGAAAAGGAAACGAGAGAGTGTAGAATATAGTGTTACAGTCATAGCTAGGGTGTAGAGAAAGATCAACTTAATGCAAGGTCGGTCTATTCAAAAGTCTGACAGTAGCAGGGAAGAAGCTGTTCTTGAGTCGGTTAGTATGTGACCTCAGACTTTTGTACCTTTTTCCTGATGGAAGAAGGTGGAAGAAAGAATGTCCAGGGTGTGTGGGGTCCTTAATTATGCTGGCTGCTTTGCCGAGGCAGCAGGATGTGTAGACAGTGTCAATGGATAAGACGCTGGTTTGTGTGATGGATTGGGCTACGTTCACAACTTTGTGTAGTTCCTTGCAGTCTTGGGCAGAGCAGGAGCCATACCAAGCTGTGATACAACCAGAAAGAATGCTTTCTGTGACGCATCTGCAAAAGTTGGTGAGAGCCATAGCTGACATGCCAAATTTCCTTTGTCTTCTGAGAAAGTAGAAGCATTGGTGGGCTTTCTTAACTATAGTGCCGGCATGGGGGGACCAGGACAGGTTGTTGGTGATCTGGACACCTAAAAACTTGAAGCTCTCGACCCTTTCTTCTTCGTCCCCATTGATGAAGACAGGGGCATGTTCTCCTTTACGCTTCCTGAAGTCGATGGCAATCTCCTTCGTTTTGTTGACATTGAGGGGGAGATTATTGTTGCTCTACCAGTTCACCAGATTCTCTATCTCATTCCTGTACTGGAGCCAGGAGGTAATTGTCTTCCCAGCGCTGCTTGTAGGCTTTGGGGAGCAGGAGTGCTTCCCCCAGACCTTCTCACCCAACAATCAACTAACTTGTCAGTCTGGCCAGCTGCTGGCTGGGAAATTGAGAAAAAAATTCAAATGACATCCTGCTGTTAAATTTGGCACAATCTCCTTGTCACTCACATTTCCAGGTTTTCGCCATGTCCCCAGTCTCCCCATAAATATGTGCACAAATACCTGTAGAATATCAGCCCCATTCAGTTGGTTCAAGTTCTCCATATAAAATTTCCACACATACGTCAGAATCCCACCACCTCACATGCCATGGAATCGGAGCAGGCGAGGGGCAGACAACAGAAATTTCCGTTGACATCGGGCGGGAATTCCCGGTCTCCCTCGAGCGAGGCCATAGAATCCCGCCCATTACCACGAGAGCAGAAATGGTTCTTTATGTTGATGCACTGATTGAACCTGTTGATGGCATTTTGCACAAAGTGTACAGTGTGAATATGAGTCAGCCAGTTGTTGTTCAGGCCACACTTTAGAGCTTTGAGCACAAAAGCTAAATTCGTGCATCAGTGCAGAGTGACACATGACAGAAACGATGTGCTGTCTTTCAGATACAAAATTTAATTCAGGTGCTAGATGTTTTTCCAGGCAATTTTTAAAAAAATCATTTATGGGACATGGGCATCGCTGGCTGGCCAGCATTTATTACCCATCCCTAATTGCCCAAGGGCAGTTGAGAGTCAACCATATTTCTTTGGCTCTGGAGTCACATGTGGGCCAGATCGGGTAAGGATGGCAGATCTCCTTCCCCAAAGGATATTAGTGAACCAGATGGGTTTTTCCGACAATCAACAATGGTTTCATCGTCATCAGTAGGTTCTTAATTCCAGATTTTTTTTTATTGAATTCAAATTTCACCAGCTGCCGTGGGATTCAAATCTGGCTCCCCAGAACTGAGTTTCTGGATTAGTAGTCTAGTGATAATACCACTAGGCCATTGCCTCCCCTAAATATAAATGCAAATGTAAAATATCCCCTTTTACTAATCAAACACGAGGTGTCCTGTGATTGACTTTTATGTTTCAATCAACAGAATAAGGAGAAATTCAGTTGTATCATTTCTGTTTGTGGACATTTTCTGTGTGCCAATTGTCTGTTACATTTCCCTTATGTTAAATGGTGATTTGTCAAGAAAACAAGAAATTGTAATATTTTTATTTCACACCTCAAAGAGAAATTGAAGACCCCCTACCCCTCCCCTTATTGAAGGGATGTTTCCCCATCTCCCACACCAACAAAGATCACTGGCATCAGGGCATTGGGGCTCTCCCAATGGGTGTCCCTTCATGACCCCCTTCATGAACTTTTTCACAACCCCCTTCATGACTCCTCCTTCATGCCCCCAACTTCACGTTCCCCTTCGTGCCCTTCATTTTCCACTTCATTTCCCTCCCACTTCATGACTTCTCTTCATGCCCCCCAATACATGACCCATCCTTCATGCCCATTCCCACTTCATGACCTCCTTCATGCCCCATACTCCCTCAGGCCCCACCCCTTGGCACTGCTGCTGACACCCTGAAAGTGCCCACTTGACCGTGCCAACCTGGCAGTGCCAGGGTGCAATTTGGCAATGTCAGGCTGGCACTGCCAGGTTGGAACTGCCCAGCCTTGACCTAGCCACCCATAGGCTTCAATAACCTCCCGCCTTTACTGGGTGGGAAGCAGATTACATCCAGGAGTGATGGGAGGAAAGATTCCAACGGGGTTTTGCAACAGCGCTGAACACGCTAAACCCCTCATCCACGATTCTCCAGCCCTGCTCCACTCTAACGCAATCTGCACTGGGCATGATGTGGGCAAAAATCATGGACTCTAATCTTGATAAATAGCTCTGGTTGATAGTCTGAAAGCTCCCATGTGAGCCGGAGAAAATCGATACCTGATGGTGCTGTAAGTCTTATATAAATTACGCATTATTGATACTGGATCAGAAAAGCACATTGTATTGCACAAGCCACTATTGATCACATCATCAATTTTGGGTAAAGATTTGCCTTTTAGTGATAAACTGATACTTCAATCTGACCAGCTATGATTACTGCTGCTCTAAGCACATATTACAACATGACCATCAGGTTCAATGCCAAGATTGTTATTTTCTTCTCAGCTGCAAGTTAAGGGCAAAATTACTTATAGCCTAAAAATAGTATTTTTATATCCTTCACAGACACCTTTGACTCTAACACATCTGCAATAATTCAGCCAATATCTGAGTTTTGCTTGATTTTGTTGGAAGTAAAATATTAATCTACCTTTAAATTTGCCTTCACCAAAACCTATCATAAATATGCTACAAAAAATGCAGTTAATATTGTGAAAATGAGATCCAGAAACAGAGCATACTATAAAAAACAAGGGCCTGATTTTACCAAAACGGGCGCGAGATCGCGGTAAAGTTGGGCATCGGGCCGATACCACGATCTGCACCCGATTCCGAGCAGATCACGGCCTTACGGACACCCGATTCGGGCGCGGGTCCGGCCC
>NW_027590194.1:690466-789554 GCF_964213995.1 Mustelus asterias
AGTTTATTGAAATTCAACCACTCCCTTCTTGTTTGACATTTATGAAAATTTATCCTTATCAGAAGAAAGGCTGTGAGCTAACACAAGGTTAGTTTCATGAAACTTGGCAAATGGTATCACTGTATGTAATTTGAATCAATAACCTTCTGATTCTGAGGCAAGTGCGCTGCCAAGTGCTCATGTTTTGCAAATTACAGCGGGTATGGGCAGACCATCTTGCATGCAATTTGACTTGCCTTCTTTCCCCTCTTCAGCCAATACATAATACCCAGTTCATAGAATCCATACAACGCAGAAGAAGGCCATTCGGTCCATCAGGCCTGCACCAACAACAATCCCACCCAGGCCCTATCCCCGTAACCCCACATATTTACCTCATTAATCCCCCTGACACTAATGGTCAATTTAGCATGGCCAATCAACCTAACCCGCACATCTTTGGAGTGCAGGAGGCTACCGGGTCATCTGGAGGAAACCCACGCAGACACGGTGAGAGCGTCCAAACTCCACACAGTCACCTGAGGCTGGAATCGAACCCGGGTGCCTGGTGCTGTGAGGCAACAATGCTAATCACTGTGCCACCATGCCACCACCATGTTGAAACATATGTTTTTGCAATTTAAAATTGAAACAACTTCAACTCATCCAGTTAAATCCCTTTTGACAAAGACTCCAGAAGTAACAGGTAAAATTAACACTGCAAAATAATAACCGAGTGTTAATGTAGGAAAAAATTGCAATTCATGTTACTATTATTCTGGAAACATTTTAAAGACTGAATTCCTGTCAATACAGAATGGGGTCTGGCACCATAGACTTGTTTATAATGGGTGCAATTAAGGCAAAATGTTGTGCTGGCAAAAAATCAGTTGAAATTACACTTTTGTTCTTTGGCATGAGATTCAAAGTCATTATCAAAATGGGACATTCCTACTTTTCAGCAAGCACTCCCATTACCCATTATGAAAGCTCCACAGGAAATTTGTGATCATTTCAGGATAAGAATCCAGCAGCTTGGACCTTTGCCCAATTTTACATTAATTCCACTTCCCATGTTGATAATAATACCCATTGAAGACATTTTTCTGCTGTCACCTCACAGGAAGATGAGTGGTTGGCTAAATGTTGATCGCACATTGAACACAACTCCCCACTACAAGTATTGGGTCACAATTAGTGGGCGGCACGGTGGCACAGTGAGTAGCACTGCTGCCTCACAGCGCCAAGGGTCTGGGTTCAATTCCGACTTCAGGTCACTGTCTGTGTGGAGTTTATACATTCTCCCCGTGTTTGCGTGGGTTTCCTCTGGGTGCTCTGGTTTCCTCCCACAGTCCAAAAGATGTGCAGGTTAGGTTGATTGGCCATGCTAAATTGACCCGACTGTCAGGGGGATTAGCAGAGTAAATGAGGGTTACAGGAATAGGACCTGGGTGGGATTGTGGTCGGTGCAGAATTGATGGGCTGAATGGCCTCCTTCTGTACTGTTGAGTTTCTATGATTCAAAACTACCTGTATTATTTTATTCCCTATCTTTTAATAAAGTGAATGCAAAATTAAACTTCACGTGTTGCATATCCTTGAAAATTCTGGAGTTTCATTCCTTCAAGTATAAATTGTTTCTAGAGATTTTTAAAATCTCAAATCGACAATGGTAACTTTTAAAAATCTTTTCTTTCTGGCTCATCTTTATCAGTTGGCACTTTCAGCAACGTGTCACATAAAACATCTTAAAAACGTAAACATCGAACCAACTGTTAAAAGTGTTGTCACAGCAAAATCAAGGTCATTTAAAATTATATATTTTGTGAAAAATCAAAAATGTTGAAGCAAGCTTTCCATATTTAATTGCAAGTCAGCCATCTGGTTGGTTGGAAATGAATACTATCAAAAATGATTCCCTACTATGACGCTTTTGTTTTGCAAGAAATTTCCAAATCTGAATCGATTGGAGAGTTATCTCAAAATCAGAATGGTATTTCATGGTTATCTCAAGAGTTTGACATTTTTGTTTTCTGTTGGTAAATCAACAAGACAATCGCATAACCTGAAGGCTGGAAGAGAAATATGTTCTGTAGCAGAGTGAAAAGTAAATGTGAATGAATAATGGTTAGCATTGCTGCCTCACAGTGCCAGGGACCAGGGTTCAATTCCCGGCACTGCCTGTGCAGAGTTTGCTCGTTCTCCTCGTGTCTGCGTGGGTTTCCTCCGGGTGCTCTGGTTTCCTCTCACAGTCTGAAAGATGTGCTGATTAGATGCATTGGCCATGCTAAATTCTCCCTCAGTGTACCCGAACAGGCGCCAGAGTGGGGCGACTAGGGGATTTTCACAGTAACTTCATTGCAGTGTTAATGTAAGCCTACTTGTGACAATAATAAATAAATTTTAAACTTTAAATAGTAAGACGGAATAAATAATCTATTGCTGTACTGCATTTATAATATGAGCTAATATGAAATAAATGTTTCAAACAGACAAAAGTATTTATAAACTAAACAAAATGTCTAAACTTATTTAATATTTTCTTACCTACTCACTATTTATTAATAATTTTGTAAGCATAGAAACTTTGTCCTTTATTTTGATAATAGATTGGAGATGGACCAAAGGAAAAGTGAATCCTTCATTGGATTATGGATAATTGAATTCATTAATGTTTGGTCAGAAGTAATGATTTAAACTAATTATATCAAAGCTTTCAGAAACTGTAGGTGTTTTGTTATTTATAGAATCAAAGAATACCTACAGTGCAGAAGGAGGTAATTTGGCCCTCCATCCTGCACCAACAACAATCCTACCCAGTCCCTATTCCCATAACCCCATGGATTTGCCCTGCTAATGCCCTGACACTAAAGGACAATTTAGCGTATCCAATTAACCCGCACACCTTTGTGGGAGGAAATTGGAACACCTGGAGGAAACCCATGCAGACACGGGGAGAACATGCAAACCCCATAAAGTCAGTCACCTAAGGCTGGAATCGAACCCGGGTCCCTGATCCTGTGAGGCAATAATGCTAACCACTGTGCCACCATGCCACCGCTTATTTCTGAATCCTGTCAAATCTGAATGACACTCCCCCTTTCTTAAAAGCAGGAGTAATCAACCTGACAAAGACCAAGATCCAAATTTTCTGGCCCTCCTCACTGGTGGGGTCTTCACGTCCTACCTGGGGTCGGTCCCCGGTGGTGGGTTCCCCGGCAGCATAGCTGGTGAACAAAACAAAATGCCTTCAGCGTCGGCAGGACTGGAAGACCTCGCCACCGGCCAATGGAGAACTGCCTCCACTGCTGGAAAACATGCTGTGGGGAGGATGGAAAATCCCACCCCAATGGTTTGGTTTGCAGTGTAGCCTCTGCCAGAGCAGGGATCAGGCACAGGTGGGTGCCTGTGTGCTGATTCCCTCATTCCATCTTGTCTCAGGCCATCTTCGTGGAGGTAGGTTTGGGAAATCAGGGGGGGGGTGGGGGGGGGGGGGGGGGGTTAAGGTTGCCAGCTTGTGGTCACTTCAGGTTAGTGTGGACAATTTAGAGCCAATTAAAAAGGAGACTGACTGAGATTTGCCATTTAGTTCCTTGGCTCCTGCAGGTTGTGAAGAACTAGAGGCAACCTTCCAGCACCATACAAGCTCCAGGCAGGCTTAGATCCCCTTTCAGGCCATCCTGTTGGAGGGCTCCTCCACCTTCTACCCCTATCCTCCACCCACCCTACTCCTTGTAATGGTGGACTGGTCGCAAAGACCATTGTTTAAAGGGTTGAACACAGTAAATAGTCTCACAACACTAGGTTAAAGTCCAACACCAGCAGCTCCACATCTTAAAAGGGTTGGAAACAAGGTTCCATTCCAAATTTTTTTGCCAGGCTGCAGTCTCTTAGTCTTCAATTCTCCCAAGGTAGTAGTGCTATTTGCCCATAGCTAGGAGCTTGATTCAGGAGTGCCAGGGCATATCCACACGTTGGTGGGCCTGCACACTTGCATTTCTGGAGGCCAAATATTCTTTAAGTTCTTATAATGTTTTCACCCGAGGTCATGTGGGCCCAGTTTCCATGTGTCACCATAAGTATAAACAGCCAAGACTTGCTGATGGAGAGGCTGTGTGCTGACAGGGAGACATTTATACGTTTGACTCTCTTTTTTCACATTGCTGCTTGCCTGCAATATCGGCTGGAAATTAGATGCAAACTAGCATAGCAAAGTGGAAAGCATGATAACACTCTTCAACCCACACACACTAGATACATAATGGTAATCATTCTGGCAACTCCAGCAACCAAACCAATGCCAAACATAAGCTTTACATTCCTTTGGACTCAACTTGGGAGGTCGGAAAGGGGCCTCTGACATTTGGGCAGCTCAGGGTCTCCATGAATTTTGCTCAGACTAGTACCTTACAAAGCACACTCCAGTATCACTGCAGAGAATTAACACAACACAGCAGTTATGAACATCTTCTCAACCAACAGTATTCCTCTGCAGCAAATGTGACAGAGACTGTTTTACCAGAGTGGGGCTCCTGAGAAACACCAACCAATGTTTAGCACAGAGTTGACCACCATGGTGCAAGCCATTGTCTTATGGACAATGGAAGATAGCTACCACATAGAGCCTTCATCTTGAAGCACATTGAAGCTTTCACATCCCGCTGCTCCTTTTAAGCTGGAAGTCCATGAGCTGACACTCAGGCTTCGAGACCCACCTGCTGTCTTTAACTGGATGTTGATCCTCCTCTTTTGCCATTCATTGGCTGCTTTGGGGATGTAACGACTTTAATCAGGCAATTGAGGTGCACCTGTTAGAATATGAACTCCCTGATTAAGAGCTCCTGAGGTAATTTGATTTTGTTTATTTGGTTGGGCACAAAAAGATGTCCCTGATTAAGGGCTACATTGATGGGCCAATCAGGGAGCCTCTTGCTTTGTACTTAACCAAGAGTGTCAGTTCCTCTGGGACTCTGAGTATAGACTGCTGACTGAAAGCACTCTGTATGCTGTTGTCAGACTTGAAAGTAAAGGGATTTTGGTGAAGGAACTTCTGCCTCCAAGGACTTATTACAGGGCAAAATCACAATGCGTGACTGTTTCCCACATTGTGCCATTACCTGACCCAAATTTGACTCTGATTGCAGGATTCTGAAACCCACAGGGAAGATTCTACCCCCAGGTGTTGGAAAACAAAGAACCATATATCTCAGCATGTTCTGACAACTGTATGTTCTTCTCCAAGCCACGCACCATCCTGACTTGGAATGATACCACCACTCCTTCACTGTTGCTGAGTCAAAATCTTGGAACTCCCTTCTTAACAGCACTGTATGTGTACCTACACCACATGGACTGCAGCAGTTCAAAAAGGTGGCTCACCATCCACTTCTCAAGGGCAATTAGGAATAGGCAATAAACACTGGCCCTACTAGTGATGTCTACAAGAACACAAGAAATAGAAGCAGGAGTAGGCCACCAGGCCCTTCAAGCCTGCTCAGCCATTCAATGGGATCATGGCTAATCTATGCCAGCCACAACTCCTTTTCTGTGCCATTTCCCTACAGCACTCTATTCTTGATTATCAAATATTTATCCACATCCACTTTAAATATTTCCAATGATCCAGTCTCCACCACCCTTTGGGGTAGAGAATTCACCACTCTCTGCAAAAAGAAATTTCTACGCACCTCAGTTTAAATGACCGGCCCTTTATCATGCAGCTTTTCCCCTTGTTCAGGACTCTCACACTTGTGAAAACATCTCACCATCTACTCTGTCAAGCCCCCTCAGGATTTTATATGTTTGAACAAGGTCACCTCTCAAGCTTCTAAACTCCAAGGAATACAGACCCAGACTATTTAGTCTTGATTGATAGGACAACCCTCTCATCCCAGGAATTAGCCTGGTGAGCCTCCTTTAGGCTGCCTCCAATATTACTATATCCTTTTTTAGATAAGGAGACCAAAACTGTCTGCAATATTCAAGCTGAGGCCTCACCAATACCCTGCATGTTTGCAACAAAACCTCTCTATGTTTAAATTCCAAACCGTTTGCAATAAAGGACAAAATGCCATTTGCCTTCTTAACTACTTGTTGGACCTGCCTGCTAACTTCTTGTGGTTCATGCAGTAGAACACTTGGATCCCTCTGCACTTCACTCACCTGCAGTCTCTCTTCATTTAGATAATAATCTGCCTTTTGGTTCACCTTCACATTCTGTGAATCAATTAAAAAATGCTACAAAGATATCACGCAAAGCATTTTGAAAATAGTCCACAACAATAATATTTGGCCTATTTTGGAGTTATTTCACTTGCTGAACATTATTTTAAAAAAAACACATTTTTAAATGAAACTGAAAATTGGCCAGTTTTTGTAATAAGCAGTTAACCTGTCTCAATAGCACTACGCCTAGATGGCAGTCTGGCCTTTTGTTTTGATCGTTACTTAAATCTGGATTGCACATTGTCATTCTCTTTCTCCGCATTTCCTCTTTCCTACTCAGTTTCACATTCCTTTTTTTAAAAGTTCCTCCTTCACAATCCTTCTTTTCGCCCTTTGACATATGCTGTCAAAAATAAACAGCAATTCTCCGCGATTTGCTTGCGATTGAAAACGCTTCTGAATGTGTCTGCAGAACTGTTCAAATATAATTATTATCAAGCTAAAACCTTCTGTCTTGGAATCATGGAATGTTGCAATGCAGAAATAGGCCATCAACCTCCTCAAATCAACATATCTTTCTATTTATTTGAGCCAGCAAAATTACATTGATTGGTTTTTTAAAAATGTCAAAGCTAATTCTCCAAAAACGTGAAATGTTTTGAACATTTTATATACATGTCCACGATGTTATACACAATTACCAAAACGACTCCTACGTTCAAATAGAAATGGCAAGATGAATCTTGAGATGCAACAAAAATGTAGGTAAATGCATGTTCTCACATTGGGAAGTGGTTGCAATTTAGAAAAAAAACAAAATCATTTAGATCTCATTTTCAGTATGCTAACACAATGTGAAGAGATTTCCAAAACTTCAATTTCATGGGGGCAATCTTACCAGAATTTGGCAAAGTGTCGGATACAGGAGAAAATTTGAGTGAATCGTGTGGAAGGCTCCAAAATAATCTTGAGCTTCATTGACAAATCTTTCTATGGCCACGAGAATCACAGCATGCCCGCAGCGGCCTCCCTCTGATTCACCACCACTTCTGAGCCTATTCACGACAAACACTGGGGAGCTGCATATAAACGGCTCCCCCGCACTTGTTATACAGCGACTACAGGGGATGGCAGCCAGGAAACCCGCATCACGATTCTCAGAGAGAGCCCTGAGGAGACTCCTCGATTGAGTGTAGCCGAAGTGGGATGCACTCTATCCCCGCTTCAGGAAAAGGCCTCCCACCAAGGTCACCACCCCTGTCTGGGATGCAGTGGCAGGCAAGGTGAGTGCAGAAGAGGACAGAGCAGCAGTGCTGCAAGAAGATGAACAATCTTCTGCACTCAGCCAGGGTAAGTGTGCGTCATGCAACCTTTCTCTGGACCGCCTCACATACCCCTCCCACCTCCACCTTCATCTCTCACCCAGCCACTTGAGCCTTTGCCAACACCTGTCAGAATGCCCTCCTCCCCCCTCCCCAATCTCTGTGTTCACCCCTACTCGCTGTCATACTCCTCACACTCCATCTACCACTCAAGACCCATGCCTGCCACACCTCACCAACTTAAATGTCCAAACTGCCACCTACACTTTCCCTATGTATGTCATTGCAGGACAAACTCAACCACAAAAAGCGTGAGCAAGCACACCCAGCTGGAGTAATGCCAGAGCTTGGAACCCTCATGCCATTTGAGGAGAGAGCCCTCGAGTTGGCCAAGGAGGAGGAAGAGTGTGCCTGCGCTAATGGTGGAGTGGGGGGCAGCAGACAAACTCAGAGTCCACAACTCACGCAATCATTCCTCAAATCTCCAGTCAGCAATCAATGTCCCGTCCTTTATCCTCTATAATGCACGCATGCCATCTCCCTTCTCTTGCATGCAAAGTAGCAGAGCAGGCTGGACAATCTGCGTGCCCTCAAACCAACCAGACTCCAGCAGCTCGGAGACTTCTCAGACTCCACTGTTGAAGAGGTGTCACAGCTGTCACACACACCCAACGCCAGCGCAGATACTCACACTTCAGTGGGATTACTAAGTAGACAGGCATCTGGATCATTCACTGTTGAGCACCCCACAGCTGATGATTCGCAGCAGGTGGAGGTAGGGATGTCCCATGGAACTGGCACTTAGAGGGATGCCAAAGGCTAGGACTCTGCTGAGCCCTTGGTCAATACTATGCCCTTGGGTTTGGTCTTCCCAGAGTTGATGGAACTGCAAAAGCAGAGTCCCGAGCATGAGGAGGGGCATCATCCTTCCTTGGACCTCAAGGCCGACTGGAGGAGTCCCATTGTCTTCTATCTGAGGAATGCAACAAGACCAACACTGCGAGGGTGGCATTTGCACTGGAGACTTTGGTGCAGGACGAGCACTCCATAGCAGGGGATGTCTGCACCATGGTTCACTTCATGACCTCCATGTCTGAGGGCATGAACTCCATGGTGCAGGTATTTAACTACATGGTGCAGGCACTGATGAGAATCCATGAGTGTCGGCTCCAAAGATTGGTGGGGCTTCTGGACCTCACTCCAGCTCCCTTCTATTCCAATAAGGAACACCCAAAGGGATGAAGATTGTCTGGTGCACAACCCGGGGCCTTCCACCCAGAAGACCTGGGGATGTCCAGCCCATCTGAGTCCCCACTTCCTGTGAGCAACACTCCTCCAGACCCACACACTGATTGGGGCAGCATTGCAATATGACTGCCGTCCAAAAGCAGGCTTAGGGCACTCAAGCTCCAAGCCCCCCTTAGGATGCCCACCAAGGTCATCTCAGGCAACAGGCTGTGGAAGTCAGCAGACCTCCTCAACCTCAGCTGCAGATCTTAGGGAAGCACCTAGACATAATGGGAAAGGAGGAAGATAAAAAAGTGAATGGCACTTAGTTGGTACAGGTAAAAGTAGGCACAAGTGTAGAGAAGTCACCGCTGTATATAGTAATAAATAATAAATCACTGCCCACTCACAGAGCTTCCACACTGTTACTTCATGCCACCAAGCTCGGTGGAACTGCACACACACCCAGCGTTTCATTCCTGTGGAGTGGGAGAATGGCTGTGCTGTGTCTCTCCCACACTGAGGACAGAGTGAAGAAGCCCTGCTGCAGGCAAAGCTGCCCCACCCCCTCTCCCCCCAACCCCTACAAAACCCTGGCATTGTACCGTGGTCCCCCCCCATTAATCCAGACTAGAGCAGTTCAATTTTACATCTATTAACCTGAGCGGGAGAGGCCAAGGAGGCTGTTGAGATGCTGACTGCCTGCAATCAGCCAGCCAGAATCACGCTTTTCTGAACTATTCTCAGTTTGAGCCCGTGCCACCTACAGCAGTGATGGAGGGAGTGGGCTCAAGATCCCACCCACTATCTTTGTTAGAGTATATTTATAATTTTTCACCACTGTTAGCGAAGCTGGACACTTTCTTCAGTTCTTCAAAGGATTAGCATCTATCCTGATGCAATAACTGATGTAACTGCATTAATGAGGCACTCAGTAAATGTAGTCACTACTGATGAATTTTTCTATTATCTTGGCTTCCTCCCTGTCTCGAGGGACAATGGATGCATGCCAATGGGTCATCAATGAGTGACCTCTCCTCATCATGTGTCTGAGTTGGAGATATATAAATGGGTGTTCTCATAGAATTCTACAGTGCAGAACGAGGCCATTTGGCCCATCGAGTCTGCACCAACCACAATCTCACCCAGGCCCTATCCCAATAACCCATTTACCCTAGCTAGTCCCCCTGACACTGAGGGTTAATTTAGTGTGGCCAATCAACCTAACCCGCAAATCTTTGGACAGTGGAAGGAAACCAGAGCACCCGGAGGAAACCTACGCAGACCCAAGCCGGGAATCAAACCTGGGTCCCTGGTGCTGTGAAGCAGCAGTGCTAACCACTGTGCCACAATGCCGCCCTCTGTGTTGCCCAAGCATCAGAACACTCTTCCCATTCTTGCTGGTGGGGTCCAGAGGAGTGCAAAGCACAACAGCTTGTCACTAGTTTGTCAGCAGGAGCTCTGGAACACACACACATGGTCACATACACACACACACACTCACAGTCTCACACACATTCACACAGACACACACAGTCACACACACATTCACACAGACACACACAGTCACACACACATTCACACAGACACACACAGTCACACACACATTCACACAGACACACACAGTCACACACACACACACATGCCTAACCTGTTTTCTATTGGCGATGTCTTTGTAAATAAGACTGAACAGAACTGTCTCAGATAAAAATAATGGGCAAATAATTGACATTGGACTATTAAGATGTTACAACGTGGGTGTTGTGTCCACTTGATAGATACATGGCCAACTATGATAAACCTTCCTCAAGCTGATCCTCGTCAGGTTTCAGAATGAGCTCCTGGTGAATGATTAACTGTTCAAAACAGACAGAATGACAGCAACTGCTTCACAAGATCACAAGATAATCACCCTTGAGGAAGATCATTTCATTCAGATCATCTTCATACATCAAAAGAGTCTAAAATGCATTCAATGTTCATCCTAATTGCTTTTTCATGATTCCAGTATTTTTGCTTTGAACAACAATCCATTCCAAATATTGGCCAGCCTTTCAGAGTAAAAGTATTTCCTGATATTAAATTTTATTTTTGATAGCTTAAACCCTGTGACCCATTGTCACAATTTTTTTGTAATATTTAGTAGCTCACGTCTCTACTAATCACCCATCAGGTGCTTCCTTTTAAGATTTGAAAGCTTATCTTCATTCTATTCCTGTAACACAAATTTCTACCATGAGAGACTATGGGCCCAATTTTACCATTTGGAGTCGAAGGGCCGGATCCGGGCGTAATACAGGTCCGAGCCCGGAATCCTTTTTGCAGCGCGCCCACACACGTTTTGCCGGCTCCGGTCCGATCCACGCAGTGGGCGGGGCTTAGCGCTGCCGGGACAATCGCAGCTCTGAACTGCGCATGTGCAGTTCAAAAGAAAATCTGAAGCAGCGCGCCCAGGCAGGAAAGAAAAAAAAGCAGCGAGAGCGGCTCTCTGACACATGGAAGAGTTGGCAATAACTATACCTGCTCTTGTTAGAGAAAATATTGTTCTAACAATCTGATAACGCTACTAAACTCAAAGCTTTTGTTGAAAGATTGCACTTGCATCTATTTCAACTGTCTACTTTTGTCTCAGTAATGAATGTGAGCTGCTTGGGTTATTTTGGGCTGATTGTGTCTACTTGCAGGGCTCAAGTGAAAAATAAAATGTGCATTTCTGAGAATCTTCGACAACACAGAACCAAGTACATCCATATCATTTTGAGTGTCTGTTCATTCCTGTTGTCACAGAGACGTCGCCCCATCAACATATTGCAAAATAAATATATAACAAGCCCAGTACTTGTAGCATATATCCTGAAGCAACAGTTCTTTAGAAGAAATTTCTAGTCCCAGGAACATCTCAGATATACTTAAACAGTGTCAGAAGTTTAATATTTTTGATCAAATGAATGTAATGGTGGTTTATGCAGAAAAATTAGTTTATTAACTTTCTAAAGTGTAACAATATTTTGAAAAGAGATGCTTTTTACTGTTAAAGGATAGGAATTAAAACATTCAAATGTTTCAATTCCTATCCTTTAACAGTAAAGATAATGAATGGTTTACGTGCCTGGAATGGTTTATGTCCTCCCCCGCCCAGGCAGAGATCCATCCTCCCCCCCACACACTCGCAGAACCACCACCGACCCGGGACGGCGGAATGCCTGCGACTACAAGACACCCATAAGTACCGGAGAGCTTTCGGACGCCATGCACCTACCTCCTCGCCAACCCTCACTGAGGAAGCGCCGGCTTCCGACTTTTATCTAGCAGGCCGCTAAAAGCGCGGATCCGGATCGGGTCGCGCAGTGGTAAAGTGGGATTTGGCGGTAGAGTTGGGCGCACGGTTCATTAAGTCGGTTTAAATGCATGCTAATGCATTTAAATCGTCGGGCCACCTGATTCGAGCGCGGACCGGATCCGCGCCCGAATCGGGTGTCGGTAAAGCCGCGATCTGCTTGGATTCGGGTGCAGATCGCGTTAAACGCCCGACGCCCAAATTTACCGCGATTTCGCGCCAGAAAACGGGCTCGAATCTTTGGTAAAATCGGGCCCTATATCTGTGACTCATCTCTGTAGTGCTTCAAACAACCGAATGTCTCATCTGTGTTCCGATGAAGAGAGAACCAGTCAAATTGTTTCTTGAATGCTGATGACAGTTCTAGTTTGATGATGTTATTTCATCTTTAATTATTTCTGATGTGATTTCTATCTTTTTTCAATTTGCATTTAGTTTCTGAATGGAACTTATTGACCTAAATTTGACAAATTAGTGCCACCACAGAGGATATCTGCATAACAATTATCAGTACAGTAAGTCCCCGATTAATGTCAACTCAGTTAACATCATTTCACTTTAAAGTTGTGAATAAATTAACATTGATATATGAGCTTAATGTTACCAGTTTCATTTTAAGGTTGTTTGCCACAGACTTCCTCTTCTGCGGCCTGTCTGCTGACATGACATTTCCCTCAGTGCTTCCACCTTTCCTGTCATTCCCTCTTCCCCCTGATCTTGCCATTTCCTCTCTTGTCCTTGCTTCTCCGAGCCTTGTCCCTGACCATTTTGTCGCTCCCAGCCTTGCCAACTCCTGGTCTTGCCTCTCCCAGCATTGATGACTCCTGCTCTTGCCCCTTGGCCTCTGTTCTTCAATGCATTCCAGCTCCCAACTTCTGGCTCCTCTGGGCTGGTGTCACTCACAGAGTGGGATTTTCTAGAGCTTTTAGCCCCACCAAAGTCGAATCTGCTGTGGGTTGCCTGGTGGCAAGACAGGCGAGTGATACAATTGCAGTTACCTTTGGTAGGACAGGAAGATCCTGCCAGTGGTCATTGAAGAGCTGCCTCTGCCATGGGAAAACCTGCCATGGTGAAAGAGGAAGATTCTGGACCTGGCTTCACTTCTGAACTTGCGCTGAAGTCCTGGACTCTACCTAATGGCAGAAGTTGGTTGGTGCAGGTAGTCCTGGGACTTCAGCTGCTACCTGCACCAATCAACCTCTGTCAATAGATGGAGCCTGCTCAACCTAAAAAAACTGTACTGAGGAGCGTACTGTCATTATTTTTAAAGAATTTAATTGTGTTATATATTGTATTTCTTTTAGATTTATTGATGTATTTTTACAAGTTATTTTAGTTAAGAATGCACAGTGCTGGAAATGTGCAGTACAATATTTCAACTTGTACATTGGTTTTCCTGGGCAGTAAATGTCCAATGGAACCTAAATCAGGTTTGGACATTGGTTTCAATGGGAACCTACAATTCCTTAAAGTTGCTTCACTTAAAGTCACGATTTTCAGGAGCACAGCACAACTTTAAGTGAGGACCGATTGTACTCGAACCCACTTTGATATAACGCCTCAGACAAGTTTTCCACCCATCAGTGAATTTCTTACCCAGTCAGAAAATTTAGCAATCTTAACGTCAATCCCTTCATCCAAATCATTTATATAAATTGTAAAGGTTTGAGGCCTCAGCATTGATTCTTGTGGCACATTACTCTTTACATCTTGCCAATCAGAAAAAGACCTATTTATGCCAACTCTCTGTTTCCTGTTAGTTATCCAATCTTCTAACCATGCTTGTATCTTACCCCGATGCCATGAGCTTTCATTTGTCATTCTTAGAAGAGTAAAAAACAATGTGATTGAAACATATAAGATCCTGAGGGCTATTGACAAGGTGGATGTGGGGAGGATGCTTCCTCTTGTGGGAGAATCTAGAACAAAGGGTTACTGTTTACAAATAAGGGATCATTCATTTAGGATCGAGATGAAGGGAATATTTTTCGCTCAGAGCGTTGTGAGTCTTTGGGATTTTCTTCCTCAAAAGGCGGCGGAAGCAGAGTCTTTGAATATTTTAAAAGCAGTGGTAGATAGCTTCCTGATAAGCAAGGGGGTGAAAGATTTTCTGGGGTAGACTGGAATGTGGAGTTGAGGTTACAATAAGATCAGTCATGATCTGAATGAATGGTTGAGAAGGCTTGAGGCTAAGTGGCCTACTCCTGCTCCTAATTTATATGTTTGTATGCCAGCACAAACCATTCTTATAATACAGCTTGCCCTGACTTCTTCTGGTTGAGCATCAAAGGTCATTTTTCAGTCAGTATCCCACGAGTAATCTGGAAGCTTCTTTACAAATTCTTTCATTTTGCTATTGTTCTTACTTCCTTCAAAATCCCCATGCCCCTTGAACAGCATCTTTGTCTTTTCCTCATACCGTGCTCAGCAGAATTCTTCGACGTCAGGCCAGCAAACCAAAATGCAATTCATTATTCTTTTTTGAACACATTGATTATGATCCTTACCTTCCCTTAGACACTGGATTCAGGGGGCTCAGGGCTTATGGTTCCAAGTCTCACTCCAGAGGCTTAAGCGTTAAATCCATGCTGATATTTCATGCCATCCTTCACATATGAAATATTAAACTTGTGGTCCTGTTTGCTATCTCAGGTGTTTATAAAGGGTCCTGCAGCATTATTTCAATAAAGATATCTTACTTACATCTTAGCCACAGTTCTCCATTAATTACCATCTAAAACTGATATCTGGCCATATATCCAGGTTGAGGTTTGCGGGACTTAATTTCGTTCAAACTGTCAGCCACATTTCCTGCATTTATCAAATACCTGGGCACAAACAACACTAGGCACTGTAGTCGACTTAGGTACAAACAATACTGGGCACTAAGAGTACTCAGACTTCCAGGCTTTAATTACTTGTGCACAATGCAGTGCAAAGCATTGCAGGGTGTTGTCTCGATTCATACAGAAAACATAGCAGTTATAATTCGCCGTATCTTGCTCTTTGGAATTTTGATATTGAAAGGGTCTTCCATCTTTTGGCCAAAGCTGGGAACACAGTGTTCATGAAACTGAAACAAGGTTTAGATTAGTCGCTTATCCTGAATACACAAGTGCTGGCCTCACCGAAGGCCTTGTTACATATTTGCTGACAGAATTGCCTTGTTGTTGTAACTTAATTTTCTACACCAGCATCTGCAGTTTTTAATTGCTTTTAACTATAGTTTCACAAGTTCCAGCAACCCCATTGTGCTTTATTTGAAGTGAGCATCCTTAATCTTGCAGAACAAAGTGAATTAAATATTTGGCCATAGCAGGAATTACAACTTAATTTCCACATATTACAGCAGTGAGCATGTTACAAAGACATTTTAATAATTGTAAATGTGCTTTGAGATTGTGAAAGGTGTTATATCAATGTAAACCTGTTTGTTTTCCTTTATCACTGAATATTCTTCAGTACAATCAATGGAAGTTCTCCACATAATATGCAATGCTTTTTGCTGCAGTGCTGTAAAAGTGAATTATACGGCATATAGATTGTACTTATCATCTAGCCAAATCCTAGCCAAATTCAACATTAAAGCATTACAGGTCAGGCAAGCTTCATAGAACACCTTGAAGTATCCAACCTGACTTGCAACACTTCCTAATCTGGATAAATAAACTGCCCAAGGTGGAGTAGGAGCAACTAGATCAATAGGTCATTGTTCCTTTTTACAATTATGCAAGATTTTATATGACTGATTAAACAGGTTCAAATTTAGGATGGGATTCTTTGATCTCATCCGTGCCCACCCCACTGCCAGCGAGAACGGAGAATTTGGCATTCCAGCCAAAACTCTATTCACTTCAGTGGCACCGGAGAATCAAAGCTACGGACGATGTCAGAGGTTTCGGTGTAAAGGTTTTAGAAAGCAATTTGAAAGAAAAATATGTAAAACACGTTAACTTAGCTGTTAATTCTTCCACAGCCCACAAACCAGCAGTCTCGGAACACCTCACTGCTATCTTATATGGCACTGAGAATTAGTTAGCATTGTTAGCTGCCATTCAGTGTACTTTCTGCTTGCAAGTTTACTTTAAGCCTATTGAATTTTAATTCAGCAACCAACTCTGGACAAAAAGTACAATTCCCGTCAGGAATGGGATAAAGTTTGAAGAATCCACCAACTGCCTCAACCGGACCCCTTGAACTCACTGATTTATCCGGAATAACTGGCACTGCCGGGGAATGCATTCACATGAAAATTGGCCAAGTGCCTGATGAATATATTAAAGTTGAAGTCCCATGATGTCTGTGGGACTATGTTAATTGGGCAGAGAAATGGTAGTCCTAATCTGCAGGACACCTCAGCAATTGACTGCCATGACTGGTGCACAATGTAAAGGGGCAGGCACCTACACTCATTTGGATGAATTGAATTTTTCTGATTTTCTGACGACTGCATTTACGAGGCATTTTAAAGCTTGAAGATTGCTTCTTTTTGTTTTTTTGACACACGCTACCTAATATTTTCAGCTTTTACATGGTTGCCATTTTTCCTTCTGTCATGTGAGTGTACTTTTAAGAAAGATTTTTTTAAACAAATCATGCAGCTTACAACTTCAGCGATGTCATTAGGAGTGGAGCTAAGCTGTGGCAGTCAGGTGGTAGGGTTATCAGTTTCATTTATGGCAGTCAGGTAATAGGGGTTTTTCCCTTTGGGCTTCCAGTTTCATTTTGAGGTATATTTGGAAGCAGTTTAGCAGCAAACTAAGAAGCAGTCTCTTTCTCTGCTTGTTTTTTCCTCTTTGTTTGGCTCTGCCTTAAAGAAGCTGTGTTTTGGGAAACAGATTCAATTACCACCTTTCCTGAGTTTCTTCACAAGGGATTTTCAGCATTCAAACCAGGAAGCACAATTTCTGAAACAAGTGAGCATTAAACTATGCTGTATTGTGTTTATTTGGAGGGTTTTGTGTATCGGATGTTGGCTTTGGTTGGAACACATTAGAGATATTTCCTTAAGAGTTATACATTATCGTGGTTGTTGTGTTTCTTGTTTATAATTGTTAAAAGTTCTTACTAAGTGTCTTACTATACATGTCAACAATATTCTTAATTAAACTTTGTTTTTGATAACAGCTCATCGTGGGTCAGTTGAATCACACCTGAAGTGAAACCTCTCATGCTCCTCCTCACCAAATTCAACCTAAAACATTACAGGTCAGGCAAGCTTCATTGAACACCTTGAAGTATCCAACCTGACTTGTAACACTTCCTAAATCTGGATAAATAAACTGCCCGAGGTGGAGTATTAGCAACTGCAACAGTGCCAGCTTCAGCCAGTAAGCTTTGGAAATGACTGGTACTGGTCTAAACTGGAGTTTTATTTTGAAGTATACAAGGCCAGTTTGGACCAGTACCAGTCATTTACTGATCCTTTCCGTCCAGGAAACACCACAAGCAACAGCTGTGCCTGCTTTGATAGAACAGGAAGTGAGGAGACTGCTTGTAGAAGTCTTTACTTGGCACATATGGTTATAGGCATAGAATAATTTTGCTGGCTATCTCAAAGTAGCTGTGCATCAAAAGGCCTGTGCTTCACCAGGCAGGCTGCTACAGCTCTGCGCATGCAGCATTCTGCAGAAGGACTGCGATGTCAAGAACTCATGTTTTGTCATTGGCTGTGAAGCTCGCCATCACCCTGAACTTTTTAACAGCAGGCACCTACTAGGCTGCTGCAAAAAAAATCACTCACATCTCACAGTCTGCAGCGGACAGCTGAATTAATAAGGTCACTAATGCCAAGCAGACTGGACACAGATTCCATCACTCTTTCAGTATTGTATTAAAACTCATTGATAAGTCCCCCAGTACCTCCTAATACTGCTTGGGTGAGGCCCGCACTTTTCCTCTCACTATTGAGAACCTGAAGTCCGAGACCTGGAGTTTCTGCTAGGCTCCTTTGGGAATGCAATTCATGCAAAAGTGGCTGCACCATTGCAAATGACTGAGAGATTTCAAGTACAGATTACAACTAGTTGAAATCAAGTTTTCACAACCTTATGTGCTTGTTTAAAAAACATTGCACTGGAAGCTGTTGTGATATAATGACATATATTTTTAAGGGAACATATCTTAAATGTCTGTAAGACATAACAGATCTCAACAGAATGCTATGAGTTAGCTCCATGACTTGTATTCAGGTAGCAGTGATATTCATTTGTGGGACACTGGTGCCGCTGGCTGGCCAGCATTTATTGCCCATTCCTAGTTGCCCATGGGCAGTTGAGAGTCAACATATAGCTCTGGAGTCACATGTAGGCCAGACCGATTTCCTTCCCTTAAAGATATTAGTGAACCAGATGGGTTTTTCCAACAATCAACAATGGTTTCATGGTCAGCAGTAGATTCTTAATTCCAGATTTTTAAAATTGAATTCAAATCCCACCATCTGCTGTGACAGGATTCGAACCCGGGTCCTGAGAACATTAGCTGAGTTTCTGGATTAAGAGTCTAGTGATAATACCACTAGGTGATCACCTAGTGGTATTCACCTAGTGGTATTCACCTAGTATTAAGTCAGATGTATTGTATTAACCCTCCTAGTGAACATTATCTGTTTATGGCCTTATCTTCAAATAAAGTTCCTTCATTACTGTTAATAATAATTAGTGTGAAAGTGAAATGGCTATCAATACTTGTCATGTGTACATTATTCAGTAGCTTATTAGGAGTTCTACACACATCTTCCTTGTATTTCTGGGATTTCACTTTGCTCCAGGCAGCAGGCCCTAGTAAGTTTTTTTAAATTTGGGAGAGCTTAAAACTCTATCTGCTGTGAAGTTTAAGTGGGAGCAGAAGTTAAACATTAGACTCTAAGGGATGTTGCTTTAGGAATTGCTCCACAGACAGGAGACTTTGTTGCTGCTTACTCCCCCTACAGAAGCTCTAGGGAAGCTAAATACTGCAGATTGGGCATGGAAGGTGAATCCGTCCATTAACGGCTCCTAATAGCTAAAAGAAGGCTTAAAAAATGCTTTTCATTGTATGCTTTTACTTTTGAAGTCCTACAGTCATTTTCCCACCTAAATCACTGCTTTATGAGCGGAGTGTGGAGACAACCTGGGAGAAATCAGAAAGTGCTCAACAACACCACCATTACAGTCAAGCAGTAACCTATGGCCAGTGAAGTCGTGACAACTAAAGATGCTGCAACTCAGAGATAAATTCTCCCTTGGATATGGAGAAAACCCAAAAGCTTCAGATAAATTAATAATCCAGCAAAAACCTAAAAGAAACCCACAACTTGTAATGCTGTATGCAGGATACATGAGAGCACTGGAAGCACCAGTGTAGGAGGCAAAAACTCGAACAAGTGATCTAACATCATGAGAAGTCACATCCAAAGGCCAGGCAGATTCCATGTTCTAATTAACCAGGAGCATGTACCAAACAGCGCCAGAAAAAGGTCACAAAATGTCTATCCAAGCTACACAGTCAAATGATGAGGGTGACCAGACCATCAACACACAAAGTGAGCTGATGTTGAGCAATACATCGAAGAATGTATTGGCACAGTGGTCCTAAAAAAGCCTTTACCACCATCCAGATCATATGCCTATTATGCCAACATAATCTATATACAGCATTGGATACTGGTGCAGGTGCAAACATCCTTGCACTTCACACATTGAAGTGGCAAGTAATGATTTGACCAACCAACATCATGCTCACCAGATTTAATAACTCAGAAATCAATCATTGGGGAAAAAAACGTGATTTGCTGATGCGAACCTTTATCTTAACTGTGATAGCGTGGCCCTTTAAGGGGCGATCATTTGTGGGTCACGTGACCCTTCCAGGACCTATTGAAGCAGAGCATGTGAACCACGGCCTATTGAGTGTTAGAGCACAGGTCTGGGTGGGTGAATCACATAGTGTGAGCCCGAGAGTGGGTGGGTCTAGACCTGTATCTGTTCTGAGCTTGTCTGTACATAGATATTGATGTTGTGTAATAAATTACCACTGTGATTAAAGCTTCCTTGTCGTATTACCTCGCACTACAATATTAACCTGCTGTCAATCATTACACACCTCAACAGGATGTGATTTATTAGTCCCATGACTTTGTACTCAGTCCACAAGCAGTAGTGATAGAAATCAAATGTACTATACTTAGCCTCCTGATATATAGTCTCATCTTTAAATAAAGAACCCACATTATTGCTTCACCACACCTTGAGCGGGATTTTTCTGGCCATGCTCACCCCAAGACCGGAAAATCCCATCTGAGGTCAATGGATCTTTGCATGGCCCTGTCCCTTGTGTTTGACTGGTATATTCGTGATTGAAGAGAAGAGGAATGTAATAAAAGCTGTCCTTATCCACAACACGGACCACACTACTAGTTTGAATTAATAACCATGGCAAGATTCCTTAATTATGCCTGTTTGCAGCCCTTTTTAAATAGGCTCTTGAAATTATTTTTTTCTGAGTACAATGACACTGATGGACACACTTTAAAAGTTTTAAATGTTACTTTAATAAAAGCAGGAAATTGACTGCTGTACACAAATGAAGTTTGTGAATGATTCCATGTTTTTTCAAAGCCTTTGGCTGGAATTCTCTGACCTCGCCTGCGACTGGGATTCTCTGGCCCTGCTGCAGTGAATGGAGATTTGGCTGAGTATCAAATTCCCCGTTCTCGCTGGCAGCAGTAGCAGGGCGTGCAAGACCAGAGAAATCTGGCCGCAATCAATCAAGTAAATTTAAGTTAATTACCTGTGAATGGCTCAATGCTCAAAGTTAAATATTTGATTTTTGTGATAAGCTCCTTTTCAATTGTCTTAATAAAACCATCCCAAGTTACCACCCTAACAATATTCCAAGATATATTTTAATGCAATTTTATGTTCAGCAACATGCTAATGGGTTTGAACAGAAGCTTGAACAAGATAAGCAATTCTTAAAATTATTGCAATTTATGCAGAATCACAAATGAGTTCAAAGCAGAAACTCTTACTCCTTATTGTTGTCTACATCAGAGATGGGTGAAGATCTTTTCCTGCCATTAGTACCTGTTTCGGTGCAGTGGAACAAGACCCTTAACTCGCCACTTCACTCTTTGGCTCAGACATTATGCTAATCTTTGTGCTTTAAATTGATGAAGCACTTGCCTAAGCCTTTTCACAAGGACTCTGCTCTTTTGATGTGTCTTTGAGTGGGCTGTGGATATGGAAAGGGCCTCGAAGATACTGAAAAGGGACAAGAGTTAGGATGATAATGTAGGCTACACAGCTGCAGAACATACAAAGTACAAAGTAATTTGATGCAATCAAACGAACTGAAGCTGCAGTTCACAGACTTGATGAGTGAGGAGTGGGTGGTGGGGGGGTGGGGAAAGAAAGTGGGGAAGGAATCATAAGAGAGTCAGAGATTGTCCAAAAGCTATCAAGCAAGTAGAGAACAGTGCTAGTGGCTGGTGTGCAAAAAGCATGGAAGAGTAGAGCGTGTGGTTGCAATAAGAATGTGAGATGGTATAGTGTGATCTTGCTCTTGGTGGTGAAGGAAGTGAATCAAAGAAGGGAACTGTTGAGTATGCTCAAGCAATAAGGTTGTGTTGCTGAAGGACTGTTATCTTGTGTTGCAGAGATTGGGATAAATGTAAAGTAGGAGGCCCTCTTATTGCGCTAATCAGATCATTGAAGAACTTCTTGCACTCTCCATATCCTGGGATACAGTTGGAGCTAATATCTCTCAATTGTTAGGGTGCACAACCAGAACACTAAATTACCTGAGGACACCAGATGAGACCCCAACAAACTTCTATTTTGAGGATCAGATGCTTCGTTCCAGGAGTAATTCCACTGACAAATTAGGGATTTTTTTTGTAAAACAAACTTTATTTAGTAACACAGTTTAACTAAAACTCTAACAAATTAACCAGCTTAACTATTAACTATTGAACAATATTTAAAAATGAAAGGAAACAGCTCTAATTTCTAATTTATCACTGCTTCAGATCCAAATAAGCAATAATCCTCTTACAGATTTACAATACCCCTTTAAATACAGTTAGCACCCATAAATATACTTGCTATAATGAGTGTAGACAGGCTTGAAGCTTTCAGTGAGAGAGGATGAAATTTAGCAGCTTGCAGAAAATCTGTCATCAAGCAATTCCCAGCCAGAACAGAAAAGCTGTTTCTTTGCTACAGAGCTAGCTCCTCCCAGTAACCACATTGTCACATGACCAGTACTGGGGGGTGGGGGGACTTCAGAGCACTCGGGTGCCTTTGCGCAAATGTGTCCTGATCTTACAGTGCAATGGGAGACTCACTCCCTCTTCCCATGGGCATCGGGACCCCCCCCTCCCCTCAATGGTGGCATGTTCACTTACACCCTCCTCAACATGGGTCGCTGACATCAGGGCCCTGCTGATGAGCCTCTGCCTGATCCCTGGCATGTTCCCCCATCATGACCCATGATATGACCCACCCCTGCATGGCCCCCACCTCTATTATGTCAGGTCTCCACTCGTGGAGACCAGTAGTGATTCTTGCGTTACTGTGCCGTGCCTGAAGGCTGGAGACTTCTGTGCGCTGGGATTTGAACGGGCTATGGATATTTAAATGATACTTCATATATGCTAATCACCCTGTCTGGATGCAATCCGGTTCATCTCATTAGAAAGAGGCCGGGGGAATCACAAACTATTAGGTGCAAAACCGATTTTTAGGCTCACATGCTATTCTTCGGGGTCAGTGCGATCTGTGCCAGGTGTGGCAAGGCCGGAAAATCACTCCCCCAAGAACATGTGATCACCCTTTATACATAAAACCCATAAATCATTCTGTGGAGCTTCCAGCTTAATGCAGTATTTTTATACCCGAGGTTTGGAAAGTTAGTACAGTGAGTATAGCATGAATCTGTCACGCATTTCAGTTTGAGATTTGCGGTTGAAAGGTAATAAGAATCCATGTACTTGCCATAACAAATAGTTTCATTAAAATATTATGATATATATTTTCTAGTTTGGTCACCTCTCAGTCACAGTAATCACAATACATGGGTATGTAATGGTGGAGGATATCAGTGTTTGCATGATAGATGATTTAGCAGCGGGAAATAGCCTTTACATTCTTAAGTTCCCACTTCTATTACTTCTACTTCAAATGCCTGAGGAAGAAGAAAGGAATGAATTACTCAAAGGCACAAGATTTCTTTTTCTCTGTCGCAGATGTGGTGCTGAAGAATTATGAAAGAGATTTATATTTCTATCTGATTATTATGTTGACTAGTTTTGAAAGGACAGCTAGAGAATATGGAAAAGGGGAGAAGAGGAGGTTTATAGAAACAATAGGAATGGAAAGGTTGTGGGGAAAGGAGATGCATAAGAATCAGTTTTTAAAGGTTACAGCGAAAAAGCAGGAGAATGGGGTTGAGAAATATATCAGGTATGATTGAATGGCGGAGAAAACTCGATGGGATGAATGGCCTAATTCTGCTCTTATACCTGATGGTCCTATAGCTTTCACTCTCTTTTCTCAAGCAGGGTTGCAACTGTGGTGCAATAAGATGTGCAGCGCAGCACTTTATTATCCTGTTCCCAACATCTGGATCACCAACATCTGACTGAAACAATAGGACCCTGGCATGAATTCAGTTTACAATTATTGCACTTTCCACCTCAAAGACTCTGCCCATTGATTAAAACAAATTACTGTGGATGCTGGAATCTGAAACAAAAGCAGAAAATGCTGGCAAATCTCAGCAGGTCTGACAGCATCTGTGGAGAGGGAACAGAGCTAATGTTTCAAGTCTGGATGGCTCTCTAACTGGTGGTGATTTCGCCTGAGGATCACCACACCTCAGACAAGGGAAAAGGTCGAGAAGACGGGCATTCATGAATAACCTCAGTCGGTGTGGGAATTGAGCTGACACTGTTGGCGTTGCTCTGCATCATGAACCATTTGTCCAGTCAACTGAGCTAAATGATCCCCACCATTGATGTACCACTATGAAGTTTTCAACATGCTGAGATGGTGTAATCTTGGACAAGCTAAATAGTAGTTCTGAAAAGAAATTTGAATATACAGACCTACACAACCTACATACCAATCTCAGTTTTATAATTGACTGTACATCACACTGATACATTGTTCTTACATTGATTTGATGGCCTTGGGAGGTACGAGTCTGACACGGCTTTCAATTATATTTTTGGATCATAACGGCGTGCTCTATAGCTGTATGGATATACATGTTAACTCTATGGGCCCGATTTTACCAACAATATGCGCCCGTTTTTGGGCGCGAAATCGTGGTAAAATCGGGTGTGAGGCCTTTATCACAATCTGCACCCACGTCCGAGCAAATCGGCACTTTACCGAGAGCCACGAATGGCGGGAATCCGTTGCGTGCCCAAATCGGGCGGACCGATTATTTAAATGCACTACCATGCATTTAAATCGATTTAATAAACTGCCCACCCAACTCTATCATTTCCCACTTTACCGCTGCGTGTACCATTCCGGATCCGCGCTTTTAGCGAGCTGCTAAATAAAAGTCTGAAGCTGACGCTGCAGCTTCTGAAGCGTGGGTTCAGAGCCTCCAATGGCTCTCTGACCCAAATCATCCTCTGGGCGGGGTGGGCGGGAGGGGGGGGGGGAGGAGGAGGAGGGAGGCAGGACAGATGTATCTCTGGGGTTGGGGGGGAGGAGGAGGAGGGATCAGATGTATCTCTGGGGCGGGGGTGAGAGGGCTGATCATTGTCTGGTGGGGGGGGCGGTGGGAGGCCCGATCGCTCACGGGTGAGGGGGGGCAGATGGATCTCTGGTGGGGGGGGGCAGGGGGGTCCGCTGCCACTCTGTGGGCGATCCCTCCTCCCCACCGGAGGAATGAATCCCTCCTCCCAGAGTTGACGTGCGGCCATGCCATCCCACAAAACTTTCAGGACCAAGCGATTCTTCGCTAAGAAGGTGAAGCAGAACCGGCCGATTCCACAGTGGATCCGCATGAAAACCAGCAACAAGATCAGGTACAACTCCAAGAGGAGACACTGGAGAAGGACCAAGCTGGGCCTGTAAAGGGATACACCATCACTACAGTGATTGGTGGTCGATTTTCATATTTATGTCCATTGGAGATTTTGCGCTAGTTGCTTGCTCTGGGAATGTTTGTTCTGTTTGTTAGATATTATCCTTCATGTAGATTGATTAAGAGATGTTGGGATGAATGCAGAAGATATTTTCTGTGCTGACGAATTGGGGAGATGCTTTCTTAATTTGTGACAAGGGAAATCGTTCCATGCTCATGTATGCCTACACTATTTTCACACTGATGGAGATGAGAGGGGTTTTGGATGTGACAAATATTTTCTAGACTGATAGATGAGGGAAATATTTTCAGACTGATGGATACGTGAGCTATTTCACACTGATGGATGGAAGATCATCTTTCAAACTTGAATATTTCCCATATTTTCATAGTCATGGATCTGAGCGAAATTTTCATCATGAAACATATGGGAAAAATATTCATTCTAAAGGATATGGGAGATGTTGTTTCACTGATGGGAATGGGCGATAACTTCGTGTCAATGGGTCGGGGCGACATTTTCATAATGATATATATTGGTGGCATTGTAGTGCTGATCGTAATATGGAATGACTTCATCCTGCTGGATATGGGCAATTCTTTCATATTGATGGAGATGGGCGATGCATTTAACACTGTTGCACCCCTCCCTCCCCACCGATCACCCACAGAGTGGCAGCGGACCCCCCTTCCCCCCCCACCAGAGATCCATCTGCGCCCTCCCCGCCGCCCCCCCCGCCCCCCCCCCCTGCCCCCCCCCAAGATACACCCTCGCTGCTGCTTTTCGCTCCGAGCCACTCTCTCCGCTTTCTGCTTTTTTTTTCTTATCCGACACGGGCGCGTTTTTTCAAATTTTCTTCAAACTGCGCATGCAGAGTTCGGAGCTCCGATCGTTCTGGCAGCACTAAGCCCCGCCCACAGCTCGGATCAGTCTGGAGACGGCTGAAAGCGTATGGGGGCGTCTGAACGCGGATTTCTGGGTTGGATCTGTACTACGCCCAGATTCGGCACTTAGAATGAAAATGGTAAAATCGGGCCCTATGAGCGAACCACAGATTTATGTGTGGTCTTAGTAATGCCAAAAATATCAAACAGTTGAGGAGGCAAACACTTTGGACTGAATGTTACCATGAGCAATGGGAGCCCGAATTTGGGGCAAAAAGCAGGTCCAGTGTTCATATTTGCTAGCAGGGAGACCAGCTGTGTGATTTTGCCACAGGCGGTCTCCTAATTAGTTGGCTAAAGGTCTGTCCACCAACTAAAGTGGGTGCGTGGGCTTCTGATGCTACCTGCCACATCAGAGGCCAGCAGCTTTGAGGAGTCAGCGGCGTCACTGAAGAGGCGGGTGCTGCTTTGAAAGGCAGGAAATCAGGTAAGTATGTTAGAACAAGAAAAAAAAACAGGTGGGCAAAACGTTGGAGGGAAAACTCCTCCACAGGTTTGTTGGGTGATAACTTTACTGCCTGTGACCCTTTGTTTGGAGCATGGGCCTTTGGCTCCAATGGCTACTACAAGAGGCTAGTTCAATGAAGCTGTCGGCCTTCTGATGTTGTACATAGCCCTTAAATAATCCTTAATAGGGTCTTCGATTATACAAGTCATTTCCTTGAATTGGGTAGCCGATTCACCTCAGCCCAAGGGCGTGACTATGGCAGGGAGCCATCCCAATCTGGCTACCCACTATTTTACTGGTCTCGTCCATTCAGGACACTAAAATTCTGTCCTGATTTCCCATGGGCGTTAGGTCATAGAAATTGGAAACAAATGGGTATACTATGAGTTCATATTTGCTGACAGTGAGAACGGGGGTAGTTATTTTCCAAGTAAGGATGGCAAGCTGCCAATCCAGCTGGCCACACCACAGGCCCACCAGCTCCAGAGCCTGGGCAGCCCCACTGAGGAAAACCTGAGGGTGCCTCAAAATGGAGAAGTCCTTGGATGGGTGAACATAATTTAATTTTTTAGAGGGTAGATCAAGCAGGCCCTCCCAATTAGGAGGCTGCAGGTGTAACTTTTGTTGTTAGCTGGAGCCTCTGATTTCAAAGACCTCCTTGATTGCCCGGGGAGACCACCTTGAGTCAAGTTGACAATCACACATAAGGGGGGGGGGGGGCTGCTGTGTCACCAGAAAAATGGCTGGTGAGAATTCCAAATAGGGCCTTGAATATGCAGATTTGCAGCCAATCTGTATTTCTGTCTGCCCTGGTGAAACATGCCTTGTGGCGAGAATGCATGGATGGGTCATCTCAGCAAGGTTCCCAACTATTTTCCCAGCCTCTTTGTCTCCATTTCCTCCATACAGTGGCCAGGAAAATTCTGTCTTTTGCTTACATTTGGCACCTTCCACCCCATCATCACTACCACACTGTCCCTGAAATCTCAGTTTTAAAGCCATTGAAAGGCTTATTTTCCTTCCTATTGTGCTTAGATGAAAAGCCTCGACTGTTTGCCAAGCCACTTGCACACAGCTAGCCAGCAGTGATCTGACAACTGCTCATTTACGTAGCCAGCTCATTCAAAGAATTATTCCACACTATCTCCAAAGCCTTGGCCATGGAAGGAGCCAGAATGGGACTGTGGAAAATCTGGCCAGGAGATAATATTTAAAGGGATAGATGTATTCAAAGGTAAACGCAATAGCTCTTCATTTTGTACCACAATATAAAGAGGGTGTTCGAGAGCTGGCAGCCAACCTTTACATCATTCCCAATTTTAATCTCCATTGACTTTAACAGATTCACCACATTTTACATTATCACACCAAACAGAGATTTGTTTAAGTCCACCCATGTGGGGATTTTGTTTTTGTTGCACTTGCATACATGCATTTGAAAGAAAATGCTGTTGGTTGCCAATGAGATTGCATGGACATGCAGTAGTCCCAAGGTGCCATATTTCTGTTTGGCAAAGCGAACAGTCAGTGAAGAAAAATCTAGACTATGAAAAGAAGAAAAATCAGCAAGAGGTTGATTGCAAATGTTGTTCTCAAACGTTGTCTAGGAATCCACTGACTCCCAGGGCTCTGGGTCGGACACACAGGGATCAGCAAAATCATGGGAGCCGTGTTGGATTGTCTCCCCAATGTGATCCCGCATCAGGCATTTTGTCAATGCCCGGACTGGATGCAGAGAGACACCCATCCCCCAAGGAAGTGGGAAGCCAATGTACAGAGTTAAAAGGCCAGTTAGGGGCTATTTTATGGTGCCTTTGGTATCTGGCTGATGCAAGAGCCCCATTCCCTCCCTCACGAGGAGGCTGACAGCTAAATGGAGTCTTTCAGCAACAGCCTGGGGTGATGGAGGGGGTGGGGGAAGGTCTCTGTGGGCCAGAGTAGGGGCCGTGAGTCAGGAAAGCAGCACTTGCAGCCCTAACGACCTTTCTAGAGGACTTTTCCCTTTAACTCTCAACCCCTTGAGTTTCTTTATCAACTTACCTCTGGGAGGCTCTAGGTTTGCTGCATTTCTCAGCAATTTCAGAGCTGCCAGCCTTCTAATGGGTTGATTAGAGGTGTGTCTGTGGTGAGAGGGGGCAGCATGCCACTATCTCCTTAGTGGCCTCCAGGAGAGTGTCCATTGAATCACTGGCATCAATTTCACACAGCCAGTGGCACCCAGCCCTGCCACGGCCATCCAGGATGATGATAAGTTTCTCGCTGGAATTCTACCACCACGGAATCGAAGCGGGCAAGGGGCGAACAACAGAAATGTCCATTGACCTCGGGCGGAATTTTCCGCTCTCGATCAACTGAGGCCATAAAATCCCGCCAACTGTCAGATGCACCTTCTCCACTCCAAGCCTCATCCTTATTCTGAACAGTGTCATGACTTGCAGTTTTGGATGGAGTGACTGTGGAACTCCTAAATCTGAATGGACTAACATCCCAGATGATGGGATCACACACCAGTTTTGATGCAGGGAGCTCAGATGAGAATCTTGTTGGAAATATCTACAGATAAATACTAACAGACGTACTCTACATGCATTAACAGGCCTTCCAGATAGCTTCTAGTCACTGGCAATGAATATAGAGGGGTCTAGTTGCATTGTGGCACTGAGAGCCCATCCTTTCTACCATGGAGGTAATAGGCACCTCCATAGTAACACTATCAGAGAGACCCATGATGGAGGGTCTGTGGCTGCTGGTCCCTGCTTTCACTTCAACCCAAGTGATGGCCTCCTGATACCTGAGTGCTTCAGTGAAACCTCAAATGGAAGTCATAAAATCCCTGGCTGTTGGCATGCAGGTTCATTCTACAGCCATGCACAGACAGCTGCCCCTGTGAGGATAAATCTCAGAGATCAGTGGGACAAGCGGGTTCTCTCAGTAAACAGTGCTGCAACCACAGGAACAATAGTCAGGCAAATTGTAAGACAACACTCCTGCCATTTACAAGTTCGATTAACTTACTTGGATTTATGAAATATTACACAGGGCGCCGAAGTTGAATCGATAACATTTTATGTCTTTAATTCAAAACCAGCATGTCCACACAATCTAAAGTCGGTTACAAAAAACTACAAAGCAAGCTGTACATCAATAATTTTCCAACAGATAACCATGCATGAAATTACTATTGGATGCTCAGCCCTTTTTATGTGTAGGCCGTCCTAGCAAGGAACTGGCTAAGCCATCTCCTTTCTACTGCAGTAATGAGGGACAAAATTTTCCAGGGCTTCCTGAAGGCGGGATCCTCTGGTCCTGTTGATGGTGACATTTGTCTCTTTGAGCATCTCTGACATTGTGAGCCTGAGCCCCTCTAGAGAATAGGCACTGACGTTTTGCTCCGTGTGCACCTCTCCTGGCCATATCCCCAGGAGATGTTTCACAAATGCTTTCTGTATTTGATCAACCAAGCTTTTACATTATCTGTAGGGATATGGGGGTAGGGCCTGGGTGGGATTGTGGTCGGTGCAGACTCGATGGGCCAAATGGTCTCTTTCTGTACTGTAGGGTTTCTATGATTTCTATGATCTTGCCTTATCTTAATCGAGATTGTTTACCACATCTCTCTCAAAACATCTCCTCTCCAGTTTGTAAACTAACTTTCAGGATATCCTTGTTCATATTTGTCTCTTACCAATCACTGATGTTCAGAATTCTTCACATTGGATCCAATCTCAAATGTTGTCTGATATGATCAGTTTTCCTCCAGATTTCCTCCGGGTGCTCTGGTTTCCTCAACACAGTCCAAAAATGTGCAGGTTATGTAGATTGGCCATGCTAAATTGCCCCTTATTGTCCAAATATGTGTGTAGGTTAGATGAATTAGCCATGGTGAGTGTGTGGGGTTACGGGGGCAGGGCAGGGAGAGGGCCTGGGCCAGAGGACTCTCTGTCAGAGAGTCGGTGCAGATTCCTTCTGCACTGTGGGGATTCTATGATACTCTATGATATTCTGTGTTGTTCTATGTTATCAAACTATTGAAACCTAAGCAAAAACAGAAAATGCTGGAAAATCTCAGCAGGGCTGACAGCATCTGTGAGGAGAGAATAGAGCCAACGTTTCGAGTCTAGATGACCCTTAACGTTGGCTCCATTCCCTCCCCACAGATGCTGTCAGACCTACTGAGATTTTCCAGCATTTTCTGTTTTTGCTTCAGATTTCAGCATCCGCAGTATTTTGCTTTTATCTTATTGAAACCGAAGGTTCTGCATACTAATTAACTTCGCATTCTAGCGAATATAGTGACTTAACATTGCCTCAAAATATTGTTGTTGGTGTGTTTAGCTCCCTTTTTATGACAGTGAGCCTCACAGCTAAACATTTCATGACTCCAAAAGTGTTGATTCCCATCAAAGTCCCATGGTTCTTGTCTGTGAGAAAGCAGAATGCAGCTTTCAGTGGGTGACTCTAGTTTAAAAAGTCTCTTTTGTCTCTGCAAAGCATATTGGTAAATTTGATCAAGTTTCTGTACAGCTGGCTACAGTAGACAGCACTTTGTGTCTCATCTAAACTGTTGATGCCCCTGGGTCAGACAGCTTCTGCAAGTTTTAACAACCAGTTCCAAAGTAAGTGGAAGAAAATATAGTTTCCTGCATACTGCAGTTTCTTACAAAAGGTACCCACAAGACATGCACTAAAGGGATGCACGAAAGTGATTAGTTCTGTTTTTTATTGTATTATTGATGTGTTGTTGGATAATGTTGCTGAGCAAATGTTTTTGTTGTTGCCCTTTATTGAGTGATGTTAGCCAAGGGGATTTTGTGACGGGGAGCCTGATATGGAAGGTACTGTCAAGGAATGCTGGCTCCTTCTTAGAGTGGGGAATTTCTTTCCAACTGAATGAGCTTTCACAATGCAATCTCTCTCATTCAGTCGAGTTGCACGTGCTGAATTCGATCTCTTCCCTGCCTTCGCATTCGCCTCCTCTTCACTCCAGATTCCAGGATGTAGTAGTTAGGCCCTCGTAATCACAATGTAATCTTTGCCTTAGGAGACCGATGGCTCAGTTCACTGTGTTGCAGATGGTTAGCTGACTTTGAGTGACGACCCTCTGACCTCACGTGATAGGATGGTGGAAAGGAGCCATCAGTGATGTGTAGAGGAGCCAAGCCTGTCAATGAGCAACCATTCTGTATTGTGTCTTGGAATTGTGGACAAAGCTTTCACTTCTCTGTGTCAACAAAGTTAATCCTTTTTAAGGGAACTTAAGCTCTCAGGCAAGTCTCATCATGCATGCTTGGCTGAGAACCCAGTCTTTTATAAAAGGATTATGCGAATGCTTTTTTCCCTCAGACACAGAGAAATGTTAACTTTACTTGATTGACATCTCTGGTGAGTTTATAATAATTTTTTTCTGTTCTCCCTTTTATTAATGGCTCATGCTTATTTGCAAACGATTAAATGGTGTCAAATACTTAAATCTTCTGTTTTTGATATTTAATGATCTGGTTGATTGACACATTTTAAAGGTTATAAAAATGCCTATAATAATAAAAATAAAAGCAAAATGCTGTGGCTGCTGGAATCTGAAACAAAAACAGAAAATGCTGGAAAATCTCAGCATCTGTGGGGAGGGAATAGAGCCAATGTTTTGAGTTGGCTCTATTCTCTAAGCTCTGACAAAGGGTCACCTAGACTCAAAACATTGGCTCTATTCTCTACCCACAGATGCTGTCAGACCTACTGAGATTTTCAAACATTTTCTGTTTTTATACCTCATAATAATTCTTATTATTATAGAATTAATTGTTTCTATACACACAGTACACTGGGTGAATGGGCATGTAAGTGCTATGAGTTGGCATGACAGTATGACTGGCATTTAGGGTGGGTTGGGTGAGTATCAGTTGGCATGGTGGGTTGGAAATGTCATGGGGGCTGGGTAGAGTGGTGATAGAGTGTGGGGATCATAGTTGGATGGCCTAACATGAATGCAACTGTAACCAAGTCCTAGACAACTGAGGTAGGTTTCTGACCACACCGCCTTGGCATTCAGCCATCATTGTGGTCACTTCCACTCTGATCCTGGGGGAGGCGAACCTGTCATTATCCTGTCCCTACCTCCCTAGAGTGAAAATCGGGTCTGATGGGGCACTTTCTAACAAGACAGTTCTACTGAATGGGGAAATTTCCTAACTCGAACTGTCCACCTCGTAGCAAAAATCTGGCCCTTAGTCTCCAAATCTCACCTGGAATGTTAGAACTATTTGTTCTATAAAACTTTTATATTTTAAGCTCTGCATTTAATTCTAAGATAGAATGGAGTTGTATGTCTAGAGGATAGCTAATTAGCATTTCTACCTGAACACAATACCCAGGTAATTCATGTTGCCATGGAGATGCAAGAATCTGTGAGTGAGAGAAAGAACGAGAAGGTGAGAGCAGAGAGAGAGAGAGAGATGCAGCCAGTTTTGTTCAACATGCAGAATGTAGGGCGGAGCTTGTACTCAGATTGAAGAGTTTATGAGGGTTTCAACAAAGCTGGAAGATTTACCTAACTTTGGCTAGGGGGAAGAGATGGCCAGGGTGACACTCATCATGAAAATCAGTTTCAGGATTTAGTATTTACCAAGCTGGAAAAGGAAAAAGGAAGCAAGCCACCAGGATTGGTGACTAACTTTTGACTGGTTACTGAAGAGTGAAGAGATCAGTTATGGGACAGAGTAAAATGTAAATGAGGAGGGGGGATTTTTAGTCATTTTAAAAGTTAAATGGAGAAACTTTTCTGTAGTTTAGCGTATAGGTTGCTTACTGAAATAGTGGTTATGTAATGTTGCTTTTAATATTTTTTTTTCAATAAAAGCTTTAAAACTTGAAATTTTGTCTCATTCTCTCAATCAGTCACTGGAAATTCAAACACCTTTTTAAAGTTATTGGTTTCTGTGGGGCTCACAAAAATGGTGAGCTGTAATATGTTGCTGATGTCACCTGCCTGCAGCCAGAAGGATCCTGCGTCTTAGAATGTAAGGGAAAGACTGACCTTCACAGCCACTGGGAGGGATATCCTTACTCTGGTTTGAGGCTCTATGTCAGCATGAATGAAGTAGCAGAATGCTATAAAGACCACCTTTGTGAATGGAAATCCGATGATGCATTTTTGTTTTTCTGTCCATTGCTTTGTTGGGCTGGTGCTCCTGGAAGATCCTTAATGGGTCAAGAGGAGAATCTTCCTTCTCCTCCCACCCTACAGAGGTCCCCTTCGCTGCCTCCTTCTCTCCATTTTCTGCTCATGCTACAGAGGAAGTGGCACTGTAACGCTGGCTCCGTACCTAGGTAAGGCAAGTTTATTTCTTGCCTTTCTGTGGTTAGCACAAACCATCACATTGTTTCACAATATTTCCATAAACTTTGCCTCAGGACAGGAAAGTTTACAGCATCTCAACTGCAACATGTTAATTGTCCCTAGTTACAGACAGGAGGGGCTTTAATTTAGAACAGCCCTGAATTCTCCACTCGACACCCACCCATAAACAGAAAGGTGATTTTGATTTCTGATTTCCGCCTTTATAAGTGGTGGTGTACTTTCCCCAAACCTTCCAGTTTTGGAGTGATGCAATCCTTTATTAATAACTCCACAGTAAACTTGAAATTTGGGGAGGCGATAGCCTAGTGGTATTATCACTAGACTATTAATCCAGAAACGCAGCTAACGTTCTGTGGACCCAGGTTTGAATCCCATTACAGCATGTGGTGGAATTTGGATTCAATAAAAAAATATTTGGAATTAAAAATCTGCTAATGACCATGAAACCATTGTCGATTATCGGAAAAACCCATCTGGTTCACTAATGTCCTGTAGGGAAGGAAATCTGCCATCTTTATCTGGTCTGGCCTACATGTAACTCCAGAGCCACAGCAATGTGGTTGACTCTCAAATGTCCTCTGAACAAGGACAACTAGGGATGGGAATAAACGCTGACCAGCCAGCGATGCCCATGTCTCATGAATGAATAAAAACAATACAGGGTAAAATCATAGATTATTTTTACTACTCAAAAATGTGGGAAGCAGCTTCGCAAAATCGCCCACTTTTGGATTCTTACAATACAAGTATGATAAGGGAAAGAAAGGGATTTAGGACCAAGACCATAGGCAATGAAAATATGAATTATGGTTTCACATAAGTCCAGAGTCTAGAATCAGAAAGTCCTTCCTTCAGAGGTTTACCAGGCTTAAACTGTTGCAGAGTGATGTGATTTTCCGCAAGTGATTTCTTCTACGATGGAAGAAGGTTTGTAGAAATGAATTAGTCTTATGGGCGCAGGTGCAGGAATTCTGATGTTCCGGTAGCACACAATGTAGATGAGGGGCAGGCAATTTAGATCTGGGCAGATTTCTCTGTTGTCACAGGTTAGGTGATAAATGAGAGACAGAGGCAGATTTCTCTCTCGAGGTTAAACAATGATTGCTGATAAATCCCAAAACTGTATAATTAAAGCAATTCAAATAGCTCAAGTCCCAGTCAAGTGACAGGGTGGTTTTTGGGTTGAATTATTCAGCTAATGAGGCCCCCATTGTGTTTTGCATAGCTACCTGTAGAACCATTAGTACACCACTTGAGATGAAGAGTCACAAATAGCTTTGCTTTTGCCCATACCTGCAGACGTCTTATCTATTATTGTTTGTGTTATCTTGGCTGGAATGTTTACACAATGCAAGGAATGTTACATTCTCGGGGTTTGATGTGTTTGCCCTTATGTATTTTTCAACTGTGCAGAAACTTCCAGAACTATCATCATGTGGTAAGCGGCCGTCATTTTATCTGTCCAACCATTTATCTGTTTTTGAACAAAGTAATAATTTTACAATTTTGTATGACATAGACATATATAATTTTCCTCATGTCTGCTGGTCATGACACCCTTAAAACAGGCTCAGAACAGGGCCCATCTTGCTTCATAATGCCCGTTGATTCAGTTGTGAATAACAAAAACACTGCCTGGACATGTGTTGACTGAATTTGGTGCCCTGGCACCTATCTATTAGGCTAATAGGAGTCGCGATATCACATGTATCACATGATATCATAAGAACATAAGAAATAGGAGCGTGAGTAGGCCATCTAGCCCCTCAAGCCTGCTCCGCCATTCAATAAGATCATGGCTGATCTGATAGTGGGTTCAGTTCCACTTATCCGCCCGCTCCCCATAACCCTTAATTCCCTTAATGGTTAAAAATCTATCTATCTGTGACTTAAACACATTTAACGAGATAGCCTCTACTGCTTCATTGGGCAGAGAATTCCAAAGATTCACTACCCTCTGGGAGAAGAAGTTCCTCCTCAACTCTGTTCTAAATTGACTCCCCTGTATTTTGAGACTATGCCCCTTAGTTCTTGTTTCCATTGTAAGTGGAAATAACCTCGCTGCTTCTACCCTGTCCAGCCCCTTCATTATCTTATATGTCTCTATAAGATCTCCCCTCAACCTTCTAAACTCCAATGAGTGCAGGCCCAGTCTACTCAATCTCGCCTCATAAGCTAACCCCCTCATCTCCGGAATCAACCTGGTGAACCTTCTCTGTACCCCCTCCAAAGCTAATATATCCTTTCTTAAATAAGGGGATCAAAATTGTACACAGTACTCTAGGTGCAACCTCACCAGTACCCTGTACAGTTGCAGCATGACCTCCCTGCTTTCATACTCCATCCCTCTCGCGATAAAGGCCAACATTCCATTTGCCTTCTTGATTACCTGCTGCACCTGCAAACTGAGTTTTTGTGATTCATGCACAAGGACCCCCAGGTCCCTCTGCACAGTAGCATGTTGTAATTTTTCAGTTTAAATAATAGTCCATTTTACTATTATTCCTTCCAAAGTGGATAACCTCACACTTACCAACATTATACTCCATCTGCCATATATACTGACTATTCAATTCCATTGGGTGCAGACATGGGGATAGATCCTTGTGCATCATTACATTTCAGTCATGTCACATGGGGGGCACGGGAAGTACAGTCCGCACATATAAAACTGAGATAGGACGTCATAGCATCCCGAGAAATAGCACAAAGCAACTAAATTTCATGCCCAA
The DNA here is from genome assembly GCF_964213995.1 of Mustelus asterias. NCBI lineage: Eukaryota > Metazoa > Chordata > Chondrichthyes > Carcharhiniformes > Triakidae > Mustelus > Mustelus asterias. The sequence continues at coordinate 727,062 of NW_027590194.1, forward strand.
AACATAACTTTTGTGGTAGTATTGTTTAAATAAGTAGTTGATTTGTGCCAGGAGTTCCTGTAGAATTTGTAGTCCCAAATCACGTCAAAGCTAAGCCATAGCTCATATTGATGAGGTTAATACCAAAATGTTTAAACTGCCTATTTTAGATATTACTGGGTTAAACTAATTCTTTGGGTTTGAACAAATTTCACAAGTAACAATTGTCTTATTCAAATGAAAGTCTCGAGCAATAGCACCATAAAGATGTATATCAGATTGTTATTTCTGTACGGTTGTGGATTGTATTGGCTACCAGCCTGTCTGTCCAAATCCCTCCTATCGCACTTTAGTCTCGTTGCATATTTATATACAAGTAATATGCATGTCAATCAACTTACTACAAATACCATTGAGAGTTAGGCAGGATGTGGGTCTGTTTCTTACATCTTTTCTCATTGAAGTTCCTGCTTTGAGGCTTCACAGTGACAAGATGAAGGGAGGGAAGTTGCTTTGACAGACTGAGTTTTGATTCACCAAGGTTTCAAGACAAGTTTCACTGCATCGTCCCATGTTTTTTTATGTCAGCAGTTGGAAAAATGTCATTTTCCATTGGTGGCGATTGCATTTATATGTGCAGAAATTTCTGAAGCTTGGTCTACAGGTTAATTTTATGCATTAGGTCTTCTGACATTTGAAGTTGTAATAAACGTTTAGGCGATCAGAGCAGGACAGTCCAAAATCCCAATTGGATTACTCTGGCATGAATGAGACTAAAAGGGAAGTCGGCAAGTTCAAAGCAAATGCAGAATCTGATGACAGATAAATAGAGATCTTTTGAAACTGGAGACTCCAATGGTACCCATGGGGATCCCAATTTATAAATCTACGACTTAATGGACCAGGATATTGAGCTTTAACTTAAAATGAAGTCAACCATTCAAAGCATCTGTGACACTTTCATGTTCAGTTCTGCAGATAATGCTTCTGTTCTAACTTAATAGATGCTAACAGGTTTAAGGAAGTTATTTTACTGATCTCACAAAACAGTATTTCTTCCCCTATGTTTAACTGATTGTGTTTGTTTTTCTTATTCTTTTTTCCTTGCTTTAAAATAGTCTTTCAAGATTTTTTTTATTTCATTAAAATGGTAAAATTGGCATGATGTGAAATTAATTACAACTTTGGCTCTGTACAAAATAGGCAAAATATGCTGATCTTGTCAGTGAGAGTTGAAAAAAATAAAATACTGTTCGAGCAATTACATTCCCCAGTTATATTCATAACTCCACATCAAAGACAACCAATCATTCCAGGAGATATTTGAATGGTCAGTGAACTAAGGGCCATCCTGCTGTGATAAAATATGAATGTTTGGCTGCTTTCTGCAATCTCTAAGTATCTCAGCAGGGTGGTCTTTAGTCCACTGAGTCCTCAAAGAACTTGTGAAATGATCGGCTGTCTTTGATGAGGGGGTTATGAATATAAGTCTGTTCTTATGTGATTAAATACCTGAGATTTAAAAGTTGTGAATGGGCTTTCATGAATGGGAATGATTTAGTTTTCATATGGTAAAGGCAATAACAGATACTTAGGTTTTTGTTTTATTTCATCTCTACATGGCTCCTGAGACATACTCATGGTGGCGACTAGATGAGTGAACATGCAGTGTGTATGGCCAGAGTTGGTGATTAAGTTGGCATGAATTAATATCTATTGGTATTGAAGGTTAAAATGTGACATTGGAATGTTTGGGGGCATGGGTTGGCATTAGGTTGGCACTGGAGCATGGGTATAGCATGGAAAGTGGTTGGAGTGTACAATGAGCTGAGGACTGTAGGGCTTAAAGTTTAACCTAACAACAGGGAACAAATCCAAGTGGTCCAAAGCAAACTTCTTTAACAACTCATCTTGGTACTTGGCATCCCCTGTCGCCTTCTTCAATCTGCATCAGGGGTGGTCGGTCTAATTCTATCTTGCACCTATACACAGCCTCGGAACAAAGATTGTGCCATTCGCTGAGTTTTCTCCTGAGGAGGGTGCTGCGAGCCTGGAAATTTCCTGACTCCTGCTGTTAGGCTCGTGAGTGAAAATTCGGACCTAAGTTTCATGAGCAGCAATTTATACTTACTTAATTCCTGTTATATACGATTTTTAAAAAAATGCCTTGATGAAAAGTTCTAGAATGATCACAAAAATCTATGCTGGAATGAAAAATCATTGCTTCTGAAGCATTTTTAAAAAGATTTCAGGGACTTTGGGTCAATTTTAGCCACACAATAACTTACAGTCTGTAAAAGTGAATCAGCCACTCTATCACCTCTCCTGATTTTTAATTTTCACTTACTTTACAAATTGTGAGAGAGGTAAAAGTGGCCACCAATTTGTCATCACCCATTTTAAACTCCATTGACGTTTTCATTCAATACTTCATTGATGTCTAAAATCAATAAATGCTTTTATAAGTTAATTAGAAGCTAACCCTCTTTTGGTATTTTGTGCATTTTTAAAAACTCCTAAGAGAGATCATTAACCATGGTTCAAACATCCAAAGAAAACTGACAAATTGTTTCTACTGGAATCTGAGATTTTACCAAAACGTTGACTCAGATGTCTGATGCCTAATTGCCAGAAAATCATGAAACAGTTGTTTTTGATAAGCAAACACATTTCTGGTTAGTGGGATCAAGTTGACACATGGGCCCAGATTTTCACCCTCAGATTGAGTACCCAAAAATGGGAAAATTCCCAGCTCCATGAACCCAACATCCAAAGATGTCTGCCTGGACTTCGGATCTTTTGGTGAGAGGATGAGTGGGTGGAGTGGGTTAGAATAGGAGTCGCAATAGGAGACCTCTGAGTAGTGAGTGGTCAAATGCTAGCCCAGCCTAGATCAGGCCATTCAGGCATAGATAAATAGCGGGCTTTCTGAAAGGCCCATTTAAGAGGTACATCATCAAAGGTCAATGGTGAAGCCTTGTGTCTTGAGGAGATGACATGGCCTTGTCAGGTGAGTGCCCAAGCTGTAAATGTTGTCCAACTGTTCACTGACCATGGAACAAATGATCCATCTTGGCATGCCTTTTGGGAGAATTGTAATTGTTGCTGCCACTGGAAGCATGGAGTGAATTCCCAAGGCATAGCCACAGAGATGACATGCTCTCGCCACAACTATGTAGTACAGATGTTATGCAGTCAGGTAGTTAGTTGCCAAGACTGAGTGGGTGGATAAATTATGATCAGTGCCATGTTCATTATCCCATTATCAAATTACTTGCTCTTTTGCCACCGATCTATTGACATGTATGTTAATAAACAAAAGTGAATGAGAGCATTGTAATCTGAATGGCTCATCACCCTTTTTGCCTTACACTTTTATTCATCAAATGAAGATGCGGGACAAGAAATGGGTCCAGTTGCCCCATGCCTTTTTAACCAAGATTTTCAAGATTTGGTGGAAGAGGTCAACAACTGGAGACCATTCCTCTATCCTGCTGACCGCTGTAATGCCCCTGCAGCATCGAAGAAGGCCTGAATTCAAATAACAGCTACGGTGAACACAACAGGACATTATAAGTGCTCATGGATTCAGTGCAGGAAAAGTTTCACTGACCTGCCAAATTCCAGCAAGTGGCGGCATGGTGGCACAGTGGTTAGCACTGCTGCCTCACAGCGCCAGGGACCTGGGTTCGTTTCCTGGCTTGGGCCACTGTCTATGTGGAGTTTGCACGTTCTCCCCGTGTCTGCGTGGGTTTTCTCCCGGTGCTCCGGTTTCCTCCCAAGTTCAAAGATGTGCAGGTTAGGTGAATTGGCCTTGCTAAATTCTCTCTCAGTGTACCCAAACAGGTACCAGATTGTGGCACATAGGGGATTTTCATCGCAGTGTGAATGTAAGCCTACTTGTGACCAATAAATTAACTTTACTTTTACTTTACTGAGTAGCTTGGCTCATCCACACAGAGCTCCGCGAGAAGGGTCCTAGCTGCATGCTGCAGCTAAGATCTGATACACAGCACATACCTCTTTGTCAGCATTGAGGCCTCTATGTGTAAGCTGTTCATGTAGGTGTACACAGAACACATGAGAATGAGCACAGTAATATACAGATGCACTGAAGAGCAATAGCCCTCCATGCACTAAATATTAGACTAATATAAAATCATGTTGCCATTGCCATCGAAGAGGGTGAATTATGTCACAGGAAGATGCAGACTGGAGGGAATTGATGCGACACATTCTTCCTGTGGAACAGATGGCCACGGAGATTGCCAGGGCACCTGAGCACCTTGGCACATGGTGGCGAACATGCTGTCACATCACTGAGCACAATGGCACATTAATATGAGGGGAAGTGCAGGAATGGGGTTGTATCATAAGGGCAACACAAGCATAGAGACAATGGCTGTCATCAGAGTGTGGTTTTACAGTGAGAAGAGTTATACCTAAATAGCTCATTTGATGTACCACAAATGTCCCAACTCAGCTGCCTCACCAGCCCAATCCCTTCCCCCACCGCCACAATCTCATGGAGAGACACATACAGCAGCACCTAGAGTTGTTAGAGAAATTCAGAAAATCCTGGGATTTAAAAACTAATAAAATTATTAAACAGGGGAAATTAACTCTGATACTCTGAAGGGACCTGATACTTATTTTATACAAGGTACTACTTGCATTGACACACACATAACTACAGCTTAGGAATTAAACATGTATTTAAGATGTAAACAAGTATTTTTTGAATGTATTGTGCACCTTGGTCAAAATGCAAGTTGCCCTGAAGCATAATGTGAAGAGAGTTGAACCAGACAGGCTACATTCTTTGGGAACAATAAGCCACAGAATACAGTCATGTTCTTGGAGAAAGTCAAGGAGAATGCGTATTATTACACTTTAGATAGTGAATGGACATATTCACAATGTGGATAGAAATATTCCCAATGTATATAAAGTGTTCAATTCCTACTGATGATGAAGCAGAATGAGACAGTGGGAACTTCACCTTTTCAACCCTGTGGCTTATGGTGAGACTTTTGTACCTTGCGGATTTACATAAGTGAGGTTGCTTAGCAACAGTGGACAGGAACTTCCGGATCCTATAGACCAATGAATTCCTAATTATACTGGAAGGTAGTATGCGATTGGCCAAGGTAAATAATGTATATTAATATGATTGAAGCATCAAGTTAGGATGACAGGGTAGGCGGGAGAATTGAAGTTTTGAAAATGTATATCTGTTTCGACATTGTATTATAAACTTCAGAAAGGAGTTGGATTGCCCAGCTGCCTTTCTCCCAGCACGTGGTGGTCAATAAAGAATGCCTTTAACCAGCGTACTGTCTTTGCAAGTCTTTGTATTTAGCTGTTCAGCCCAATAATTAACATCTGAGAGAAAACCCTGACTTCAGAGTGGATGCAAAAGCAATGTCTCAATCAAGAAATGGTACAAGCATCACTGAGTAGTCTGGATCAGTCCGCTCAGAGTATAAGTGCTGAGATACATGGAATACAAGAGGATCTGTGTGCCCTTAACAGGATGACTGCATTGTTGGCACATTGATTGTTGGAATGGATGACTGCTGCACACCATTAGCCAACCCCATAATAGGTCTGTAGATGAGGGCAATGCAGTTGATGTAGTTGACATGAACTTTAGTAAGGCATTTGACAAAGCCCCACATGGAAGACCAACCAGGAAGGCAAGGGCCCATGGAATCCAGGGTAAATTGGCAAATTGGCTCCAAAATCTGCTTAGCAGCAGGAGGCAGAGAGTGATGATCGAAGGTTGATTTGTGATTGGAAGCTGTATCCAGTGGTGTACTGCAGAGATGGGTGCTGGGTCCCTTACTGTTCATAGTGTACATTAATGATCTTGATGTGAATGTGGGGGGTATGATCAGTAAGTTCACAAATTACGCAAAAGTTGGTGGCGTGATAAGTAGTGAGGAGGAAAGCCTTAGATTAGAGGACGATATAGATGGGCTGGTCAGATAGGCAGAACAGTGGCAAATGGAATTTAACTCTGTAAAGTGTGAGGTAATGCATTTTGGGAGGACTAACAAGGCAATAGAATACACAATGAATGCTAGGGAGCTAGGAAGTACAGAGCACCAGAGGGACATTGGGGTGCATGTCCAAAGATCCCTGAAGGCAGCAGGACAGGTAGATAAAATGGTTAAGAAGGCATATGGCATGCTTGCCTTTATTAATTCAGGCATATAAGAGCAAAGGGGTAATGATGGAACTGTATATAACACCTGTTAGGCCACAGCTAGAGTACTGTGTGCAGTTATGGTTGTCACACTATAGGAAGGATGTGATTGCACTGGAAAGGGTACAGAGGAGATTCACCAGGATGTTGTCTGGGCTGGAGAATTTCAGCTACAAAGAAAAGCTGGTTAGGGTGGGGTTGTTCTCTTTAGAGCAGAGAAGGCCGAGGGGGGCTTGATTGTGATGTACAAAATTATGAGGGATATAGATAGGGTAGATAGGAAGAAATGTTGCCCCTGAGTGGAGGGATCAATAACAAGGGGACATAGATTTAAAATCAAAGGCAGGAAATTTAGACGGGATTTGAGCAAAAACTTTTCTCAGTGAGGGTAGTGGGAATCTGGAACTCACTGCCTGAAAGGGTGGTAGAGACAGGAACCTGCACAACATTTAAGAAACATTTAGTTGAGCACTTGAAATGCCATAGCATACAAGGCTAGGGCCAAGTGCTGGAAGGTGGAATTACAGTAGATTGGTGCTTGATGGCTGACACAGACATGATGGGCTGAAGGGCCTCTTTCTGGACTGTAAATCTCTATGACTATGACTCACAGACATGCATACAGTTTAGCGATGAAGTGATCACCCTGGGTGTAGGAAACAGTTTGCTTTGTTTGTATGTCATCTTGTCATTTAATATAACATCATAGAACACATAGAAAATTAAATACTGTCATTAGTCAATGTGATAAAGCTCGTTATTATAAAAACCATTCATGTATGAAGTTGGAGCTGAGTTCTTGCGGCTGGATTGTCAACCCAACTACTTGGATTTCTTGCAGAGACAATGGTTCCACCCACCCGCCAGAAAGTCAACTGCAAGCACGCCACCACCTACTCTGGAAGCAGCAGCTTTATTTTGTGTGTTTTTACAGGCAATTACCTAAACCTATGACTTCTTGCCCTCTGACAGGATGTCCCACCTCCAAGAAGTGCCCTGTGGAGCAGTGGTCTCTGCTGGGACTGCAGCAGTCGCGGGACGAGTGACCCCAGACTCACTAAGTCTGGAGTGCATGGAAGTGGTCATATTGGACTCAACATTAATTGTGGCTGAAATTTTCCACACCGCAACCTCCCCCGCCCCCCCACGACCCCCGCTACCCACCAGCATGTTTCTGCTGGCAGAGGCGGCTTGCCATCGGCCAGCAGCAGGATCTTATGGTCCTGTTGATGTTGATAATGTTTTCTGTATCTTGCCCGTCGCGCCGCTAGGAAACCCACCATGCGAGGGTTGCCTTCGGCAGGACCAGAAAATCCCACCAGCTGGAAGGGCTAGAGAATCCCACCCTCTGCTTTTCTTTCCACAGATGCAGCCAGACATGCTAAGTTTTTCCAGCATCTTCTGTTTCTATTTAAGATTTCTCGCATCCACAATATTTTTCTTTTATTCTTTCAAATTTAGTTACTTTTTTAATGCAACTCTGCATCACTTGCTAAAGTAGGTATGTATTTTCCTATTCCTTTGTCAGGGTCATTAATAAAATAATATGACTTGCAGCTGCTGATGCCTGTAGTACTCTTGTACACTTGCCAAAATTTGTACAAGTAAAATGTGAATAAATTGACAGTGGGAAAATTATTTCAAAGGACTCTCCTGCAGTGGTTGTCAGGCAGGCAAAGGAACAAATCCCTCTGGAAACATTTACCATTTAAATAATGCAGCTTCTCTTGAATATGTTACTAAACAAAGCATCAAAATGTTTACATCATCCCACTGAACTACTGTCAGAATAATGTTATCTTTCATTTTGCTTATTTGGATACCACTAGAGTATCAGTTGTCTGTCAGGGGCAGCAACATATCACTTCACTGAGAGAAAGATGAATTGAAATTAATGAGACAAATGATAAAGGTTGTCATGAACTTTTGCCACGTTTCTCGTGCAGCTCATAAGATTGAAGTGAGGTGGGGCTCTGGAATGGGGGCTTTTGTGTGCAGCTGGTCAACATAACTGATTCATTCTCATAGAACATGCATCACTGGGTGACAGATTCAGTTCACTTCACTGATGAGGAAAATACTTCAAGCAGAAGGCTTACAGTACTGCAAGCCCTGCTGCAATCGGGCTTTGGAATGCAAGGGTTACTTTTTTTAATATCACACACTCAGCACGGAGTCTTAATCATCCATCGCATTTAATGGTTCAAAATTATGGAGGCATTGGCACCCAAACCTCCCATGCATGCTCTGGATGGTCAAAGTCCTCTGATCAGAAATCTATTTCACAAAATCTCACTGCTGTGCTATAATGAAAGTTAAATTTATTTATTAGTCACAAGTAAGGCTTACATTAACACTGCAATGAAGTTGCTGTGAAATTCCCCTAGTCACCACAGCCCAGCGCCTGTTCAGGTCAATGCATCTAACCAGTACATCTTTCAGAATGTGGGAGAAAACCAGATGACCCGGAGGAAACCCACGCAGACACAGGAAGAACATGCAAACTCCACATAGACAGTGACCCGAGCTGGGAACCAAACACGGGTCCCTGGTGCTGTGAAGCAGTAGTGCGAACCACTGTGGTACTGTGCCACCCCTGTGGAGCATTGTTAATTTTATCCTGGTCATCACTGTCTAACTTGAGTAGTTACCTAGAATCACAGAATCAATACAATGCAGAAGGAGGCCATTTGACCCATCAAGCCTGAACCGACAACAATCCCACCTAGGTCCTGTCCCCGTAACCCCACATATGTACCCTGCTAATCCCCCTGACACTAAAGGGCAATTTAGCATGGCCAATTCACCTGCACACTTTGGACTGTGGGAGGAAACTGAAGCACCCAGATTAAACCACGCAGACACAGGGAGAATTCCACACAGACAATCACCAGAGGCCGGAATTGAAACCAGATCCTTGGCGCTGTGAGGCAGCAGTGCTAACCACAATGTCACTGTGCTGCCCACCTGTTACAACAAACCTCTTAACCAGTCTTCTATCCATTTACAAGATTGACTTTCTCAGTGTTTTGTTTTATTTATTTTCCTTTTGCAAAATATTTATTTTATGAGCTGTGCAAAACTCTTGCATGCAGCCATTCTAAGAACAGCATAATTTTTATTTCTATCAGTATTGAAACTATCACCATAATGCTGGAAGAATGATGAGACATGAAGCTGAAAGTAGGCCGATTGCAATTACTTATTCAGAAGTCAGCATTGATGTAAGGAAAGGGGCATCGATCTCCAGAGGTTTGCACAGGCTAGTCTTTGGCAGCTTCGCAGTCAGGTCATCACTGCCTGGCCACTTCGAAGAATTCCCAACCCGCCTCCCAGTGGCTGGAACTCAGACACGTTGCAAACCCAGTCATAGCCGGGTCTAGAACGAGGGAAGTAGACAAATTTTATTAAAATGTAAATTCCGTTTCAGCTTTGAATATCAAATGAAGCACTGTCCCATCAAAACATATTTAAGAATGCAGTTGACTAAAAGCTTTTGCCATTTGACTTTAGTCATAAGAGATGCACCATCATCGTGACTTTTATCAGCAATTGCATAACTTCCCTCAGGGGACTGTGCTCAAATTAATTGGGCAGAATTTTATGCTCTACCCCAGGTGGGTTCTGAGGTGGGGGAGGAGTGTAAAATCGAATGGATTGCATTCGCCCCAGGATCCTGCCCCCCCGACCCAGACATAAGTTCATGCTTCGGTGAGCAAGGTTTCAGGCAGGAAACTGCCCATTCACCTATGAAGGCCCTTAGGTGGCCACTTAATGGCCAATTAATGACCTCGGCATGGTGGCACAGTAGTTAGCACTGCTACCTCATAGCGCTGAAGGGGGAAAAATATACAGATGGGTACACATAAGATGGCTGCCTGGCACACAAACAGTCACCTGGGAAAGAGACATTAAACGGGCACTGACTTTCAGTACAGACAGCCACCTGAGATTAAAACATAAAAGACAGACAGCTATTCAAAGTTAAACATGCAGGAATCAAATCCTACAGGAAGCCAGCCACGGCTTAAGGATAAGGACAATAGGGGTAGATAATGAGATTAGCTACAGGTGGGATCGGGAATACATAACTGCAGGAAAACCAATTACTGTAAGTTACTATATGAATAGGCTGAAACTAAAACCATTGATAGCCACTGACGTAGGAAATGTATCCATTTATAAGACAGTGCGATGTTAACATGTTCATGTCTGTATCTGTCTGTATTTGTCTATAACGATGAGTTTAACGATTGATCACCTACTTGATTACAATGATGTGATAATGGCTAGATGTTCAGTCCATCTATTGTGTAAAGGGTATAAAGATGGACTGCTCCTATTGTCTCATTGAGAGAAGGTTTGCTGCTTGTTAGTGCCTTTTCTCCACGAAGCTCCATTAAAATAAAACTGTATTCTTGAAACCTTCAAGCCTGACTCAGTGGTACATTTCCCACAACAGTGCCAAGGACCCAGGTTTGATTCCTGGCTTGGGTCACTGTCTGTGTGGAGTTTGCACATTCTCCCCGTGTACACTTGGGTTTCCTCCGGGTGCTCCGGTTTCCTCCCATACTCCAAAGATGTGCAGGTTAGGTGTATTGGCCATTCTCCTTCATTGTATTCGAACAGGCGCCAGAGTGTGGCGACTAGGGGATTTTCACAGTAACTTCATTGCAGTGTTAATGTAAGCATACTTGTGACTAATAAATAAACTTTTTTATCTTTAACTTTGTTCATGCCCAGTCTCAACTTTTAGGCTGATGGGAGCAAGCGGGTGTAGGGTAGAAAACAGAGGAAAAACATTTTTTGTATCTTGGACAGGAAAGGGGAGGGTGGCACCTCAATCTGCAGGCCACTTCAGAGTTCAGGCACCCTCCCCTCCAGGACCGTGGAAGTCTGGGCCTCTCTCCCTCTGCCCCCACCCCAGCCCACCCTCTGACACCACTTTCACCCCCTTCCCAATGCCCCAGAGCATCCCCTACCTTGCCATCCATGGGAACGCCCGGGATTTACCTTTCCTATGGTCTTGGAACTTAGTTCTAGACAGAGCGCTGCAGTACAACTTTTGGCCACAGCAGCACTGTGCCTGGCTGGGTTGGAGAGTTTTCGATCAATCAGATTGAACAACAGTGCTCACAGGTGGAACTTTCAAGGAGGAATGAAAGTCCTGCCCACTGCCAATCAATGCTCAAGTGAGTGCTAAATGACAGTTGGCTTCTGAGCGTTGGTGATAGCACGTTATGCAGCAACTCTCGGGATGGTGAATGCTAATCGCTCACCATCCTTAAAATCCTACCCAATGTTTCAAAATGGAACATTGAATACAGGTTCTACAAGTAGCATAATTATAAGCTTAACATGGTGCATCCAGCCATTAGTCCAGAGAATTCTAATTTTAGTTTGTTGGCACTTCATTCTTCCCCATGGAATGCTGACTTCCAGGCAGTAAATCACGGGTTAATGTTATCATCAGAAACTATCAAGGGATGTATTTGGCCAAAGGAGATCAATAGCCTTGGAGGAGGCCAATGAAAGGCAAATAAGCTGAGAATGCACTTTCAAATATTAATAGACCACAGGTACATGATTGTATTTTGGACAACATCTCAGTGACACCAGTTCTTGGATATGCACATGCACATATGATTTAAGACCGAGTACAAAAACACAGCAGAGTAGATAATTACATCAAATGTTCCCAGACCTCCTGAGCATTTTATGTGGAAAATTGAATTTGCCAGACTTAACATTTGCCTGTAATGGGATAGTGCTCAAAAATCAGTCCAGTTTGCAGAACTGCCAGAGGAACCAATGGCCGAGCAAAAATTGGTATTGCAAATTGTAGCAGTTTTACTAAAGCTTGAAAAATGCTTTTGCTTTGCTGTAGCATCTTGGAAGAGTCTATCCACAAAATACTTTGAAAACGGTGCACAGGATACCTAATGCTAAAAGCTTGTTTTTGTGACCATGCTGCACAGAATTTATTTGTTACTTGGTTTTCCATTTCGATAAATTTGAAATGCTTAGTTCACATGGGTACTTTTTTTTGTAGTCAAGCTTAGGAAAATAAGTCCAAAATTCAGCCTGATCTATTTCTTCACTCTTAACATATGGTCAGATAAGTGGAAACCTCAGTCCCAAAATCGTCAAGTCCACTTCATCATTTCTGTCCATGTAGAAAATTAACTGGGTGAAAATTGCACACGACTGTTATTTACTTATCCAGTCATTGGTTGTATGAACCATGGCAGATGGCGACTTAGAAAATTCCTATAAACGGTTGAAAAATTAGCCATAAAATGCTTTAGTTCTGTCATGCCCAATTTTACGAGTGAGCAGTTAGTCCATAAAATAGCTCGAAGTTTGCTGCATCATTCTAAAAAGAAACAGGCTTTAAACTCACCTGCGATGCAAAACCAACTGGTTAATCATACCATAGAATAATGTTACTTGCAGGTTAGCAGCATCAAAGGTAGTACCTTTCACTTTTTTTGGATGAAATTGCTATAGTTTATAGCTTCCTGCACTACTTTCACAAGCAATATGTTTTGGTCATCAGTAAATACCATCAATAAAGATGGATCTCCACTATGACATGTATGAAATGAATGAAGGTTGGCCATAAAATGCGATTCTTCATACCAGCGATGAATTCAGATCCAACTGCTGTACTGATTAGAATGTCCCACAAGTGTTGCTTTTTGGACAATGTTTTAGGCAGAGATGTTCAAAATCATCATCGGCATTTAGAATTTTATTGAAGCCTTTTCCAGAAATCAAATTAATTGACTTCACTCCTCATTATCTGTATTCGTACATGATGGATTGGAACATGTGGAGCCCTATGTCATTGGCCAAAAGTATGCCATAGTTTTGGAGCTAAGAAAAGTGTCAGCATTAATTAAATTGTATATTTTTTTTCCATCGAATCCCTACAGTGCAGAAGAGGCTATTCGGCCTATCAAGTCTGCACCGACTCTTCGAAGAGGCATCTCATCCAGGCCCTCTTCTCTGCCCTATCCCTGTAACCCCACACATTCACCCTGGTTAATCCAGCTAACCTACACATCTTGGAACACTAAGAGGCAATTTAGCATGGCCAATCCACGTCTTTGGACTGTTGGGAGGAAATCGGAACACCTGAAGGAAACCCACGCAGAAACAGGGAGGAAGTGCAAACTCCACAGACAGTCACCCATGGCTGGAATTGAACCTGGGTCCCTGGCACTGACGCAGCAGTGCTAACCATTATGCCACTGTGCCTCCCGATATTGTAAATATTATTCCATGGATATTTTAAAATGTTGTATTTCCCCAGTTTCAGAATTTTGACTAAATGACAATGAGGGAATGGCGATGTATTTCTAAGTCAGGTTGGTGTGCAACTTGGAAGATAATTAGCCAGTGGTGGTGTTCCCATACACCTCTTTGTTCTTCTAAGTGATAGAGGGTATGGGTTTGAAAGGTGCTATTAAAGAGGCTTTTACAAGTTGCTACAGTGTGTATTGTAGATGGTACACTACTACTGCCAATGTGTGCCAGTGGAGGATGGAATGAATGATTAAGGTGGTGGATGAAGTGCCAATCAAACGGGCTGCTTTGTCCTGGATGGTATTGAGTTAGCTGAGTGTTGAAGCTGCACTCATTCAGGCAAGTGGGAAACATTCTAACACACTCCTGAACCATGCCTATCTGGTGGACAAGTTTTGGGGAGTCAGGAGGTGAGTCATTGCCCAGCCTCTGGCCTGTTCTAATAACAGTAAGAAGTCTCACAACACCAGGTTAAAGTCCAACAGGTTTATTTGGTAGCAAATACCATAAGCTTTCGGAGCGCTGCTCCTTCGTCAGATGGAGTGGAAATGTGCTCTCAAACAGTGCACAGAATCACAGAAATCAAGTTACAGAATACTAATTAGAATGCGAATCCCTACAACCAGCCAGGTCTTAAAGGTACAGACAATGTGGTGGAGGGAGCATTAAACACAGGTTAAAGAGATGTGTATTGTCTCCAGACAGAACAGCTAGTGAGATTCTGCAAGTCCAGGGGGCAAGCTGTGGGGGTTCTAATAACCCCCAAGATGTTGATGGTGGGTGTTTCAGTGATGGCAACACCATTGAATGTCAAGAGGAGATGGTTATAGTCTCTCTTGTTGGAGTTGGTTATTACATGGAACTAGCATCAAAATTGTTTGCCACTTATCAGCCAAAGTTCGAATATTGTCCAGGATATGCCGCATGCCTACATGGACTGCTCATTAATGGAGTTGAATGTCTTGCAATCATAAAAGAAAGTCCACACTTCTGACCTTTAGAGGGAAGGTCAATGATGAAATTGAAGATGGTTGAGCATTGATTTGAGAAACTTCCTGCACTAATCTACTGGGGGTGAGATGATTGACTTCTAACGACAACAACCTTTATGCTAAGTATGACTCCAACAAGTGGAGAGTTTTTCCTCCTGATTCCCATTCACATCAATACTCAGACCTTCTTCTGTCAAGAGCAGTCATTCTCACATCCTGTTTGGAATTTAGCTCTTTTGTCCATGTTTGGACCAAAGTTATAATGGAATCTGGAGTCAAGTGATTCTGGTAGAACCCACGCTGAGTGTCGGTGGTGAGGTTATTGGTGAGTAAGGACTGTTGATAGTACCTTCTATCATTTTGCTGATGGTTGAGAGGAGACGGAAGAGGTCGTACTTTGTCAAATTGGATTTAACCTATTTTTGTGGCTGGGACATACCTGGACATTTTTCCATTTTGCCATATATATGGAAGTGTTTTGGCTGCACTAAAACAGCCTGTTTGGAAAGTCAGTTCTGGAGCACACATCTTCAGCTGGTATATTGTCATACCCCTTAGCCTTTGTATCCAAAGCGATGCAATTTTTTGATATCATGAAGTGAATCAAATTGGCATTTGTGAAGCTGGGAACCTTAGAAGGAGGGAAAGGCGGATCATCCAATTGGCACTGCTGGCTGAAGATAATTGTTAATATCAGTACTTCTAAGAAACCCAAACTATTTGTCAAATGGTTCAGTTGAGGCAGTTTTCAATGGAAATTGAAGGAACTGGTCCAGTTCAAATGGTATAAGTTGGTCAGCTGAACTTCTCTGAGTTAGCCAGTCAAATAAGCCCCATTTGGCCAGTTGAACCAATCCCTGGTTGCCAGCTAAGCATGTTCCGATTGGCCGATTGAATTGTCCCCAGCCAAACAGTTGAATTGGTTTGGTTTCCAGATGACCAGATGGTTCCAATTGTGACCAGTTAGCCTGCTTACGTTTGCTGACTGAACAGGTTCCATTTCAGACCAGCTATGTACTCAAAGCTTGTGAGAGGTAAAACCTAGAAAATTAATTCCCCCATTCCATTCACACAAATATCATTAATAAGTGAAAAGGTGTCAATGTGTCTGTGTGTGCTGTGGGATCAATGAAGAATCAAGCACTTTTGACTGACCGCAATCTAAGGTCAGAATTCTTCCATCCCACCGATTGCAGGTTTGGTGTGGGCGGGAGTAGAGAATCTAGAGGCAGCTAAAAAGTTGGGGGACACATGCCGATGTGAGATCATGTTGCAACCCAATGGCAGGTTAATGGCAGGTCAGTCTTCCCGCTGGCTGAGGCATGAATGCCATTTGCATTAATTTGCTCAATAAAACAGATGCCCACCCACATCCCAACAAGCCTTCCAATCTTGTGTCACAGCAGCAGGAAATCACATTGAGTCAACCAATTGCTAAAGTGTGACTACACAAGATGGTCCACAGTTGACAAGAGACTTCAAGGTTAATGCAACAAAGTTTTCTGCCGCAGGGCAGCGCTGCTCGTGATGTGCTGTTCACCACTCTGCCAGGGCAGTATGGTTCCTGCTCTCCATCTCCATGCTGAGCTGGTTTTCATGAACAGCACAGTGCTGCTGGACCCATCGACCCTCCTGTCTCACTGAGTTGGATAAGTACACTGCCTGGTGTTGAGGAGTATAGGGATTTCTTCCCCCTGGTGCCACACACCAGTGTTTATCTGGGCAGCGCTATGTGTGGGACTCATGTTGCTACCAAAACCGAGGTCAGAAGTTCAAATGGATTGGAATGTGAGAGAAGGGTTGGGGGGGATGGTGGTATGGGGCTGGAGTGGGAAGGAGTGATGGCCTCAGAAAGTCAATGTGGGGGTACAATGTGGAGGAGTGCTGTGTAAGGAGGGGGCTGGGGGAGGGGGAGGATGAGGCTTCACAATGTCAGGCAGAGGGGGCAAAGAAGTGAATGAAGAAGATGAACAATGGGAAGTACCCAAGGTCCCAGAAGCGGGAGGGTAGGGGATGCCCCGGGGATGGTTAAGTGGGGGCAATCTTGGTGTCAAGGGGTAGGCCAGGGGGGAGAAGGAGGGACAGAGCACTAAGGCTCCAGAGAGAAGGGCAGCCCAACTCTGCCCTCTTCCTGCCTGAGATGAAAATTTTTAACGTCTTCAGTCTCCCACCCTGTTCCAACTGGCACCCGCTAGCCTAAAAACTGAGGCTGGCTGAGAAAAGGC
Source organism: Mustelus asterias (assembly GCF_964213995.1). NCBI lineage: Eukaryota > Metazoa > Chordata > Chondrichthyes > Carcharhiniformes > Triakidae > Mustelus > Mustelus asterias. The sequence goes on from NW_027590194.1 coordinate 743,780, forward strand.
CCTTAAATGGGCATTAAATGGCTACTTAATTGCCTGAATAGAAGCAGCATTGGGCTTCTCACCTGAGGCCCTGTCCACCCCAGCGTGAGATTGTGTCTGGGTTGGCATGGGCAGGATTCAGGAGGAAATCCCCTCCATGTAATGTAACCGCACATACGTCATGCCATTTATCAACTCTGCCTGAAATTGGAATCAAAAGGGAATCCACTTCCTCCTTATTCTGCTACTGTGTGACCATAGACAGAGAATCCTTCAGGTCAATGGCCAGTAGCCTGGTACCATCTTAACTCCTTCATTCTATGGCAGACCGCTGTGATAGCTGCATTTGAGCTGCCAAGAAAAATAGAATGGTGGCTACTGGGAAACATGGGACGATTCGGGTGCACAGACCTAGACCTGTGTATGGCACTCATTAAATGAAGCCATGCTGCCACACAAAATGTGACAGAGCAGTCTATCTGTGTTATGAAACAATGCTTCTGCCACATGAATAGTTCTGGAGAATCCCTCCATAATTTGATATGATTTGATTTATTATTGTCGCATGTATTAGCATACAGTGAAAAGGATTGTTTCTTGCGCACGATACAGACAGACCATACCGTTCACAGAGAAGGAAACAAGAGAGTGCAGAATGTAGTGTTAAAGTCGTAGCTAGGGTGTAGAGAAAGATCAACTTAATGCAAGATAGATCCATTCAAAAGTCTGACGGCAGCAGGGAAGTAGCTGTTCTTGAAACGGTTGGTACGTGACCTTAGACTTTTGTATCTTTTTCCCGATGGAAGAAGGTGGAAGAGAGAATGTCTGGGGTGCGTGGGGTCCTTAATTATGCTGGCTGCTTTTCTGAGGCAACGGGAAGTGTAGGCAGCGTCAATGGATGGTAGGCTGGTTTGCGTGATGGATTGGGCTACATTCACAATCTTTTGTAGTTCCTTGCAGTCTTGGGGAGAGCAGGAGCCATACCAAGCTGTGATACAACCAGAAAGAATGCTTTCTATGGCGCATCTGTAAAAGTTGGTGCGAGTCGTTTCCTTAGCCTTCTGAGAAAGTAGAGGCGTTGGTGGGTTTCCTTAGCTGTAGTGTCAGCATGGGAGGGACCAGGACAGGTTGTTGTTGATCTGGACACCTAAAAACTTGAAGCTCCCGACTCTTTTCACTTCATCCCCATTAATGTCGACAGGGGCATGTTCTCCTCTAGGCTTCCTGAAGTCAATGACATAGAACGTAGAACATAGAACAGTACAGCACAGAACAGGCCCTTCGGCCCACGATGTTGTGCCGAGCTTTATCTGAAACCAAGATCAAGCTATCCCACTCCCTATCATCCTGGTGTGCTCCATGTGCCTATCCAATAACCGCTTAAATGTTCCTAAAGTGTCTGACTCCACTATCACTGGGCAGTCCATTCCACACCCCAACCACTCTCTGCGTAAATAATCTACCTCTGATATCCTTCCTATATCTCCCACCATGAACCCTGTAGTTATGCCCCCTTGTAATAGCTCCATCCACCCGAGGAAATAGTCTTTGAACGTTCACTCTATCTATCCCCTTCATCATTTTATAAACCTCTATTAAGTCTCCCCTCAGCCTCCTCCGCTCCAGAGAGAACAGCCCTAGCTCCCTCAACCTTTCCTCATAAGACCTCCCCTCCAAACCAGGCAGCATCCTGGTAAATCTCCTCTGCACTCTTTCCAGCGCTTCCACATCCTTCTTATAGTGAGGTGACCAGAACTGCACACAGTATTCCAAATGTGGTCTCAACAAGGTCCTGTACAGTTGCAGCATAACCAAACGGCTCTTAAAATCCAACCCCCTGTTAATAAAAGCTAACACACTATCGGCCTTTTGTTGACATGTTATTTTGTTGACATTGAGGAAGAGATTATTGTCGCCGCACAAGTTCACCAGATTCTCTATCTCATTCCTTGACTCTGTTTCGTCATTGTTTGAGATCTGACAGTGTCGTCAGCAAACTTGAAAATCGAATTGGAGGGGAATTTGGCCACACAGTCATAGATCTATAACGAGTATAGTAAGGGGCTGAGAACACAGCCTTGTGGGGCACCGGCGTTAAGGATGATTGGGGAGGACATGTTGTTGCCTATCCTTACTGATTATGGACTGTGAGTTAGGAAGTTCAGGATCCAGTCGCAGAGGGAGGAGCCGAGGCCCAGGCCACAGAGTTTGGAGATGCGTTTCATAGGAATAATGGCATTGAAGGTGAGCTGTAGTCAATAAATAGGAATCTGATATCTAGGTGTTCCAGGGTTGAGTGCAGGGCCAGGGAGATGGCATCTGCCGTGGACCTGTTGCGGTGATAGGCAAACTGTAGTGGATTCAGGCAGTCTGGGAGGCTGGAATTGATTTGTGCCATGACTAGGCTTTCAAAGCATTTCATAATGATGGATGTCAGAGCCACTGGATGATAGTCATTTAGGCACACTGCTTGGCTTTTCTTAGGTACTGGGATGATGGTCATCTTCTTGAAGCAGGTAGGGACCTCAGATGGCGTCATATTCGTTGCAGTCTAATAGATGCTGCATGATCTTGCCATCGTGGGGCGGGGTGGCAGCCCATATCACCATCCATACTGTGAGCAGCTCAGGAGCAGAAGCATGAGGAGAAGGAAGAGAGGAGGCAACCTTGACAGTTACTTTCTTGGATGCCGGCCAATGGTGGGCTGCTTCCACCGCCACCAAACACGCTGCAGCAGGTGCAGAAAATCCTGCCCATTATGTTAAAGGTGCTACATAAATGTAAGTTTTTGTTGGCCATAAAACCATCATTGTACCGAATATATTCAGATTCCTAATGTGCAGGTTAGAATAAAATTGTACCTTGTGCATTATCAACCCTCTTCCTGAAGACTACTCCTGAACCCTCACTTTGGTTCTATCAGTGATGGTCTTAAGATTTTGTTACTGATCCAGTGAACTATGAACATAATTTTGTCCGAAACAAAATACTGAATAATTTTGGATAGCTTCATCAGTTGTTCTCCTAACTCTCACTGTTTTAGTCTTTTGTCACACTTAATTTCTTTCATCCATGAGATCATGTTGAATTATTGTGTTCAACCTTAGTCCTCATGTCACAAAAATTGATATTTATGAACTGGAAAGAGAGAGGGTACACTATTAGGAAATTCATGCTTTGCCATTTAGAAAGCTTGTGGCGTAAGTGGGGGTGATGGGACTTAACAATTTGTGTTACATATTAGATTGTATCAATAAATCAATGTAGACTGTGGTTACATAGTAAGCCAGGAAAATCAATCTACCTTTCTCTCTTTATTTCTCACCATTTCTCTCTTTTTCTTTTTTCCTCTCTTTCTCTTTTTTTTCAATTTTTGATTCTATTTTTTTCTTTCTGTATATATCTCATTCTGTCTCTCTTTCTCTTTCTGTGTGTCTCGGTTTCTGAGGGAGGGAGGAAGGAGAGATTTTTTTTCTACAGGTAAAATTGCTGGTCATGTTGTAATTTCCAATTTGCCAATTGGTGTTCCTGGATTATATATTGCTTTGGATAAGACATTTTATAACCGGAATTAACTTCACTATGCAATTATCTTACTGATTGTCCATGAATGGGAATTAAAAACAGTCTTAAAGGGTGCCAAGTGCAGAGCCCCTGGCATTGGAAAAATTATTGCATTGATTTCTTTTAATTGCTTCAGAAGTTTATAGCTTTTACCACTGCTTTCCTATGGATGTAAAGAGATTTCAGATGGGCATCAGCATTAAAGCATTGATGCCGCTGGAAGGGAAGGTTAATTAGTTCCTGTGGATGCTGAATTCAACTGGTGTGAGATTACATCTAGTGGCTGCAATCACATTGATGCACTTCATATAGAACAACCCACAGCTTAGCTACAGAACCAGCATTAAAAATGTGCCACGGTTCCATTTCTAATTTTATTGTAGGAATGTATGTATAACTAAAAAATAAATTACATATTTGTTACAAGCTAATATTCCTGTATGCTCTCTTAACGTTCTTTTCTGATATTTACCTGTCTGCAACGAGAGGTGCTTATTTTAACATATAACAAAGTGGGATTAAAAAACAATTAGACTCATTTGGAACAGTAGGGAAAAAAGCAGGCTATTTATCCATACTTTGTAATAAACATGCTCTTGATTTGGAAATAGTGGTATTATTATGCAAAAATATTTATTTGCCTGGAAGTAAAGAACCCACGTTGAACAACAACCATTTTCTACAATCAATACATACTCTAATTCTCTTTCAGAAAGACTTCAAATTTGCCAGCAGGTTGCCGCTAGCTGGTGCAATTGTCTAGAGATATCTATTCAAGCTGTAGATTTGGTTAATTCCTTAAATAATCAAGACAAATTCTTGTCAGGGAACAGTGGAACAAAGGGACTTGAATTCAGATTAATAAAAGATCAATTTGGGTCACATATAGAATGATCAACACTTGGCATTGACTTCCAGGGAGGCTTGCAGAGGCAAAAAATCTTTAAGTCCTTAACAACCACTTCCACACTCCTCGCTCTGCACAAAGCTTTCTTGCAAGTTAGACCTAGACTCTGCTATGCTCCTTGACAGTGACAGCCGGCTCTCTGGTAAGCCTGAATATGTGCCAAGTATCCCTATGTGCATTCCCGTCTGTCTTTATTTACATGTTAGGAAATTCTCCTCATCTAAGTCTTCTGAAGAAGAATTTGAATGTGACCTGACCCTTCAGGGAGTTAGAACCTATGCAATCTTTTCAACCTGCCCTGGTTTCAGTTTATTCTGGCTCATAAGGTACACGACCCACCATTATCCCGCCCTCTAAAGTTCGCAGAATGCCAGTATCAGAGTTGGTGACTGTGAATTGAAAAATAAGGAGCAACAGTTCTTCCTCCTCAGTCTCTTGCACTCGGCCTTCAGGCAATTGCCCTGTTATTGGCCAGGCAGGTGTTCTTGGTATCTGAAAGCATAAAGGGACTAGAGTAGGGTTGGGGTGAGGGAAAAATTGGGGAGGGGAATGTGAGATACCTAGTCATAGGATCTGCAGCTTGTACATCACGATACATTGCAAGATGAAGGTGAAATGAGGGAAGTTGCATTAGGCAGAAACATGCCATCCTCCTTGATGCTTTCTAACCTGCTGCTGGCCTCAGCCTCAGTTATGGGTGTTCCAATTATTGCCAGCACCATCTCTTCAGAGAGCTTGAGATTATACAGCCATGTCTACCACCCTATCAGAATGCTGCTTCTGGCACATCTTATGATCCATCTTGTCCTGCAACAGAGAGGCAAATGTGTCAGAGGGTATGGCACAATGTGCTTGGGTGATGTGCCTACCACAGCTGAATAGCTGGCAGCATGCGCAAGCAGTGAAATATGAGAATGTAGATTTCACCTTGCTAAGTGTGTGAGAGTGAGGTGAGGCTGTTAATGTGAGGTTGCTGTAGATTATTGACAGGTGAGTGAAGGGACAATGGTGAACAGAGCATTGTGTAAAGCTAGTGGTGCAGTTGGTAGGAAATGGATGCGAGGATGTGTTCACCGACCTTGACCATTTTTGCGAGATCATTTAGCTTTGTTCGGCACTGCAGGCAGCTCCATGGAGCTAGACTGATGTGACTGACCACTATGAATATCTGCTTCCATGCCTTCTCAGGTTGTGTTTGGAGGGCCTCCAGACCTGGGGGAACAGGACCTCTGTCCTGCTGTCCAGCTTCTCCACCAAAGCCTCCGAAATGGCATCTGAGAACCTCAGGGCACTCAGGCCTATTGTTGTTGTTTCGTCCTGATGTCCCACTTTTATTTACCAGTAGCAGCCCCGGTTGCAGCCAGAATATACCTTCCCTTTAAGACGTGTATTTGGGATTGAAATGGCGCAGGCTAACTTTAAGCGAGGATAGTCTCACACAAATTTGGACCCCTTGCTGAGGCATGTAGCCACTCAGCAACTTGTTCAGCAAGTGGGATGCCAATCACAATCATTATAATTATCAGACAGCATGAAGCTTACATGAGTGGGGGAAATCACATATTGTGCCTGTGCTTGATTTTGTGTCTATCCAAATTAGCCCCTCAATATTCTGATGTCCAAATCATATTGTTGCAATTCATTTTAAGATAACAAGACAAATCATATTGTTGCAATTAATTTTAAGATAACAAGAGGACATAAATTACCTGCTACATATTAACTGTGTACAAGTAGTGCATGAATTTAGGGGAGGCAGTGGTGCAGTAGCATTGTGGTTGAACTGGGAATCCAGAGACCCTGGGTAATGCTCTGGGGACCAAGATTCAAATCCACCATGGCAGATGGTGAAATTTGAATTCAATAAAAATCTGGAATCAAAAGTGTAATGATGACCATGAAACCATTGTCATTTGTTGTAAAAACCTATCTGGTTCACTGCCGTTCTTTAGGGAAGGAAATCTGTCGTCCTTACCTGGTCTGGCCTACATGCGACCCTGGAGTGACAGCAATGTGGTTGACTCTTAAATGTACTCAGGGATGGGCAATAAATGTTGGCACAGCCAGCGACACCCACATCCCATGAACAAATAAAAAAAGGTAATTGAAATGGACAGAACAGATTATTTTCCCCCTGTCAGGCAGTAGTTTATTTTTTTTACCACTCATTTCTTACAATTGTATTTCCGCTGTATTGTGTAATTTCAATACATTACAGTTGTGACGAGGTAGTGAGAAACTGGATTCTGTGCACACTAGTGGGCACATTCATGCACTACAAATAATGGACTATATTGTACTTTTGCAGGCATGTGCCCTAACCAATATCACTGAGTGCAATTTGATCCCATTAATGTTTCCTTTACTGCTTGTAGCAGCAACTGAATCAACAGGATTTCTCTGACGTTTGAAGTGTCTGAACCAAACAGAAGCTCATCTGTTTAGGTGAAGTGAGTACTGATGAAAACATCTTTATATTTATTGAACTGTTTGATTGAGATCAACATTTGAACCTCTGTGATATGTTATGATCATACCTCCTTGACTATATTTTGATTATATTTTACCATCAACATCACTGATCGCAGTGCTGGAATTTATTAGAATCATAGAATCACAGAACAATACGGCATAGGTCGTTCATTGGGATGACTCATGGGCCGAGATTCTCCAACCTTGGCAGACGGTCCGCGGGAATAGGGATGTGGCCAAAAATCGGGATTCCCAACAGGTGTTAAGTTAATCGGGATTCACCTGACCCGCCACGCCAGCCCCGATTGGGCTCCCACCCATAACCGGTGGCAACTTGATAATTATGCTCATGGTCCCTTTTCCCTCAGACCCCCATTCAGGCCCCCTTCCCCCTCAGGTCCCACTCAGTCCCCTCTTCAGGCCTTGGCGGTGCCAATGGTGCACTTCCCCCTGGCATCCTGGCACTGATATACTGGTCTGGCACCTTGGACTCTGAAGGGGGTCAATTTGCCCCTCTGCCACTCCAGGCTCCAGAGTAAGGGTCCCTCAAGTGTCATGTCATTGGGTTTGGCTGGGCTCAGGCTTGGAGCAAGTCCAGCTACTCTCCCTTGGGATGGAGGTCTCATGGCTTGACTTCCCCTCTAGCCCTGGCAGACCTGAAGATCACCCCCAGCATGGTGATTTCAGTTAGCCCTGTGATGAACATCTGCATTTGTGCCTGTCATCAGTTAAAATTTTGAATTGGCCAGGTCATTTTAATTTCCATGTCCCCGGTCACCTGGCAGCTTTTAATATCACTGCAAGGTTGCATTCTGCAGGAGAGATTTTCTGTTCTCCCTGGCAGATTCTGCAGGTGTGAGCAGATCACTTTGAAGTCCTCTGACAGAGAAGAGAAGTCCGTTTCACCTGTGGGGGAGTTCCATTCTCCACAGCTGTGCACTCAGCCCCAATGTATCCACACAGCTTTGCTTTGAAGTCTCTGAGGCTTCCAAGCTGAAACCTTTGAAACCCTTTCTACTCTATTTGATCTTTGATCTTTGTCAATTTTAATGTGCAATGCTTTGAAAAAGGCTTCTATTGACACCTTAATGGATTTCTACGTAGCCTCCAGTCAGCTATGTTTATTTATATTTCCCTTCACACTTGAATGCATTGCAAGTACCACCAACATTCCTAACCATAATGTTGACATTGACTCTAAGCTGGGCGCATGGAGGTATGTTTAGCCTTCAGGTGGCGAAGGACATGGCAGGGCAGTGCCCTTCCACTGCACTAGCACACTGGCAGTGCCAACCAGGCAAAGGCTGTTGGACAGTACCAGGGTGGGTCCTCTGGGGAGCGCCATTGTGGGGGGGTTCCCCTTATGTGTGATTAGGGGACTGCACTGATGCTTGTTGGGAGGGAGAGAGGGACAAGTCTCAATGCCTGCGAGGGGGGGTACGATGTTGGCATTCTGGTGGTGAGGGGGGGGGGGGTCCTCTGATGCTTGGGGGGATAAGAGTTCTTTTATTTAAGTTGGAGTTTGGGGTACCCTTTAAAACGGTGCCCCGATCTCGGGTTTCACAGAATCATAGAATCTATACAGTGCAGAAGGAGTCCATCTGGCCCACCGAACCTGCACCGACTGCAATCCCATCCAGACCCTATCCCCATAACCCGACGTATGCACCCTGCTCATCCCACTGACACTAAGGGTCAATTTAGCATGGCTGATCAACCTAATTCACACATCTTTGGAGTGTGGGAGGGAACCGGAGGAAACCCACACAGACACGGGGAGACCCGAGGCTGGAATTGAACCCGGGTCCCTGGCGCTGTGAGGCAACAGGTCCTTCCCAACATCTTTCGGCCCCATCCCTCCAGCTGCTGGTGTGATTCTCATTTCCTCTTTTAGAATGTAAAGAATGTTGTTCAATACGTTGAGAAAAGACAGCTGTGAAGCCTCAAGCTTCACACCAGTTCTCTTGACTGAGCCAGCTTTGGGAAGATTGTGCCCTATGTCTTTTATGTTTTATCGTCATTAGTGATGCAATGTATTTATTCATTTTTAACGTGTATTGTGTGTTAAATAGTTCTGTGATAAACTTGTAAATGAATCAATAAAGTATAACGGCTCTTATAATCTTTTGCATGCAGTATAGGAACCCACCTCTCTTGCACTTTCCAAAAGTGGGAAGGTACAATTTTTGAAGAGAGACCACCGCGCCCTTAAATATCTGCGTAGTTAAAACTTGGCCAACAAGTCATTTAACAAGCTGTCTGGGAGAAGGTAATAACTCTTAACGGGAGATGTAGTTCGCTTTCTCAGACCAAACATACGTAACTGTGTGAAGTTGCTGCCTTGAACTCAGGTGAAGGTGATTGTTGAGGGAGTGTTCTCAATCTCGGGAGGCCTATATTAGGGGCTAGAGTTACAATCCACCTCAACTGAAGTCCCTCCATTTCTTCTGGATCCTCTCCAAAGCTTTGGCATACTTCCTGAAGCTTGGTGACCTGAATTGAACACATCCCTCCGGCTGCAGCCGAACCTGTGCTTTCTGGAAAAATAGCATAACTTCCTTGCTTTTCTACGCTATGCCTCTCTTAATAAAGCAAATGATCCGATATATTTAAAAAAACATTTTAAACTTGGCATGCATCCTTCAAATACTTGTGTACATACACCCCAGATCTCTGTATTTCTGCACCACATATATCAACATTTGCGTACTAAGGCAATAAATCTGACTTTTGTTGGATGTCTTGCAAGCAACAAGAGCAGCATATTTCAACCGTTGGCATCTTCGCTGAAAACAATTCAACTTCCTGACATTAGGTAATCTTCATTCATCAATCTCGAAATCAAAAGGTTGGTTCAAGTCTCACTCCAGAGACTTGAGCATGTAATCTGCACTGACACTTCAGTGAAGTGCTGAGCAAGCATCGCACTGTTGGACATGTTGTCAGTCAGATGGGATGCTAAACATCTGCCTTCTTGGTGGTTGCAAAATACACCCTGACACTATTCAAAGATGAGAATGAGAGTTCTACAGTGCTCTGGCCAATATTTTCATTTTACTCAACATCATTAAACAAATTATCTGGTAATTAATTGTATTGCTGTCTGGGGGAACCTGTTGTGTGCAAATTGGCTGCTGCATTTCTCTGCATTTTATCATTGACTACACTTCCAAATTACTTCACTGGCTGTTTGCCCATTCATTTAATCCACCTGTATCTTTTTTGTTCTTCCACCTACACAACTTTAATTCAGTTTTACATTTATTTACAAAGTGAAACATTATAAACATACATACACCAACTTAGCCACATGACAATGTCAATGTGTTTCTTTAGATTTCTTTTGTCTCACATGTAATCAACCAAGAGCCCGATTGAAAGGGGTGCTGCCGCCCCACTGTAACAAAACAAACAAAACAAAAATGGTGCAAACTTCAAAAGAAACTCATTCACTTAAATGAAAACAATTTTCCCAGGGTTGATATTGCACTCCAGTCCCTCTCATGATCAGGGCATTCCAGGGTTAATTTAATCCCTAATCTCTCCAATCTAAACTGTCCAGACCTTTCAGATGTTTTACTCAGGCAGGCCAAACAATGAGGAAATATTGCCCAACTCTGAAGAAATATTGAAGTATAGCAAGAAATTCTGCAGAATAAGTTGAAAACAATGAACCAGTGACAAATGGGAAGTAACCATAAATAAACATAGAAAATCAAATGCAATCAAAAAGAACGCTGTTAAAGAATCCAAGTCCATTTTTCTGCCCATAATTCCCTATCAAAACACTCAATACATGGACTGAGTCTTTTGTTCATTCCTCCCAATTTCTTAACATTCCAGTATCTGGTGAATTGGTGGCTAGACTCTACTGGTATATTTTTGTCAGGGTTCACAGTTAGCTATCTATGTGGTAGAATTATACTTCTGATCCCTTTAATAGTCCTGCCTATGCTTGCAGCCATGGCAACTGTCAGCATGCTCCACAGCAGTGATGAATGATGGCATTCACACTGAAGGATTAATATTTGCAACATCATTATTGCAAGTTTATTAAGACAGAATTTACATTTGATTACTGGAAAACCTGACATTGCAACAGCTTTAACGGCTCTGGATTATAAATGGTATGTTAAATACGATGGCCCACCAGCTCCCGTACTAAGTTAACATGATATTAAGAGAAGCAGAAAAATCCACTGGGAGGTTTCAGAACCTGACAGTCACATACCGGTAAGGTAGGTGTATGCCACTGTCACTTTAATGCACATTAACATTCAATATTCCTCTAGGTCTGACACTGCAAAACCCTCTGTTGCCTTCCCACACAGACCCAAAAGCAATTGTTTGGTTAATATCATTGTCTATTATATTGTGTGTCACTATGGTGCAAAAATCTAATAATCTTCCTGCAGATCTTACAGTTATGTACGTGCCAATTTTTTCTCAGTAAGCTTCAATCATCTGCAGGGATCTGTTTCAGGATATTAAAACAAAATGTATTTTGAATTCCTACTCTATTATCAACATCACCAAAAATGCAGATGCAAGTGCAAATTAGCAACTGTGTGCACTGCCGTATTTCAGGGAATGTATATATGCACATCAAACTGCGGCACGCAGTAACAAATGATTATTCTAACATGGCACTTACATTTTGGTACACATCTCCCAAAGGTAATTCAATGGTGTTGTTTGATGCAGAAAAAAAAGTAATTTGCAATACAATACATTGATACAGCATTGTTCAAATACTTTAAGAACATTGCAAACAGTATAAGGTGGGGATTTCAACTCCTTCGCCCAGAAGAAATTGAGTGGAATGTGAGTTAAGATTCCAGCAGTGGACACACCTTGCCTTAACTGCCCTTGCAGCTAATTGCTTGGGAGGTTGAGGCAGCTATTTTGCACAGAGAGTGTCTCATGAATAAATGTAAGTCAAGGTACTAGAATGTCAATTTTAACTGCGCTCGAATGGAATATCCACAGAGGATGTTCTGCTCAGTAAAGCCTGGTAACCCCCCCCCCATCCCTACCCTTTGTCTTTAACACTTTGTTAGCCTGCCTCCCGGGCTCTTCCCCAACCTCACAACCCCACCCTGAGCTACAAAACCCACTGGTGTCTCCTTCAGTGATATACCTAACTGCTAGTTTTCCAGCCTCCAGGTTACCAAACCTTTGCAGGCTCAAAGCCAGCCAGATGTTCATTTAGAGAGGGCAGCTGGCTAGGGGAATGTTAGTGAAGCCTCCATCTTGCAGCTCTCTGGCAAGCAACCCTGTTGGCTTTATGTCCAGGAACCAAATTCTCCTTAAAATTGCAAATGCAAACAAGAGAAACAATATTGGCTGATAAGCAGAAGCAAAAATTAACATAATCTGTTCTGACAAACACAGATTTGTATTCAATATGAAAAAATCTGCTCTTCTAAGTTACTGAAAATAATGTAATTTATTGATCAATGTCTACAACAGGGGCGATTTTCTGACCTTGCCGCGCCTGGCACAAATCGCACCAATAGCGTGTGGGCCTAAATAAGGGTTTTGCGCCAGGCACCAAATGGTTTGCAATGGTCCCAATGCCTTACTACTGGCGCAAATCGGATCTCGCCCAGAAAGTGTGTGAGGCCAGTTGGTATATTTAAAGCAGCATTTAAATATGTTTAGCCTGTTTGACGCCAGATTCTTCCAGCTTCTGGGATCTTCCGACCTTTGGGCTCAGCGTGAACCTAGTGGGAATCACTACTGGTCTCTACGAGCGAAGACCTGGTGTGATGGCCCTGCTGGGGGGCTTGGAGGCCATTGAAACCCGTGGGTGGTCAGGGACATGGCTGGGTAGTGCCCATCTGGCATAGTTTAGGCTCCATTCCTCCCAAAACTGGCACGCAACTCATCACTTTCCCCAAAAATGCCTAAGTGTAGGATGATTGCAATTCGGCCAGTGCCAGACAGACTGACGCTGATCGCTCCAGTCTTCTCGTCATTTGGGGAAAATCCCACCCAACTTCTCTCAACAGGTAAACACTAATGCGTTTGAAATTCTGATTGAACAGAACAGTAGCTGACCCTAAATCTAATGAAGTGAGGATGCCCAGACCCATTCCCAAATTATAGCTGACTGGTCATCCATGTTGTCATGGTGAGTGGGCTGCACTTAAAGGAGTACCATCATCAGCTGTCTCAATATGCCATGAAGAAACTCAAGGTGGCATTGTGCCATTCTGAGGGTGGAAGTGAGGCATAAAATGGCCTATCCTGTTCCTTCGGTCCCTCTGGGAGCAAACAGATGTCTGACAGCAGGCAATCCATTCTTTCTGATATTGATCAGCCCGCCTTACTGCAGTTTTGGGCATTGGAAAGTACCTCAGTGTGACTCACATCAGCTGTAGGTAAGAGTTCCTCAGAGCCCATATAAGAGTGTTTTGGCTTCAATTCCTGGAACAGACTGAGAACTTCTTTGAACATGTCCCTTTCATCAGTTCATATGACAAGAGATGAATTTTCGTTTTCCTCCCACTGGAATTTTACTGCAATCTTTACATACAAGTTCCATTGGAGAAGCAGTCAGAGCCCAATTGGAATTTTGGACCCAACAAGTCTATTCACTTTTGATTTGTCTACTCCCATCCACCTCCTCATAATATGAGTGAGAATGTCTTATATCTATATTAATAAACAGCGTGGAGATACTAATTTTTAAATTCATGCATATCATTGTTACATATAGTTAACAAAACAATTATAGACCCTTTTATGAAATTATTTCAAGGGATTTATCCAACTTAATATCCAACTCAGTTAATCTTTATGTAAATGATTTGGCCATGACTCAGTTATTAGCACCTATACCCCTGATACCGAAGGTTGAGGGTTCGAGTCTCACTCAAGGTTTGAATGAAAATCAAGGCTGACATTTCAATGTATTACAGAAGGAGGTCCCACAGTAGATGAGACAGCAAACCAAGCCCCATCTATCCTCTCAGGTGGGTATAAAATATAACATGGTGTTAAGAAGGGCAAGCAAGTTATCCCTGGTGCCTTGGCCATTATGTATAATTCAATCAAAATCACAAAACCAGATTATCTGGTCATTAATACCATTGCGTAGTGCACAGTAGATTCCTCCACCCCACCCCCCCCCCCCCCCCTCCCCTGCCTTCCCCCCGGCACCACCACCACTGATCGGCCCCTGAGTGAGACTAATGTGTGCAAAACTGGAATAACCATTATTGAACAAACTTTATTTATACCTCCCCTACAGAGCGAACAATATAACAAAATGCTCAGAGCTCGCACTATCTGTCCTCCCCCCATAATAAACAGCTTTAACAATAAAATGTAAAATGGTACACGATTTCCCAGAGTGCCATTTAATCAAACCAACATAAACAATACCTGGAATTGAACATGATGGGTTACTGTATTCACAACCAAAACATATGTGAGCAATACTGCCAGAGTAGTTTACATGTGTAAAAAAAAATTCCTCTAACATCAGCGTGTGAATTATTTGACAAATAATGAAAATAGTAATTTTTTTTCTTCTTTCTTCAAACATGCTTTCATTTAATCCAGCAGCCTTCTTTCTACATTTGTCGGTTTCTCCTTTCACTTCCATTAGCTGGACTCTGCTTTCGCAACATCTCTAACTATATCCAACCTGAACTTTGGCCTTGACTACCAACGCAATATAATGACCGGAATTATGGCATTGATTGATTCATCTGAATCAAAGACCCTGGCTAGGATTCTCCCCCAAAAAACTAAATGCCCAACAGGTGGGAAAACGGGAGAATTTCCTGTCCGTTTTTTGGGTGCACTCAGTGGAATGAATCTCTGGCACTTAGTGCATCACAGAGTGCCTCAATGAGATTCACACTGATAAGTGGGGAGCAGGGCCTCATCCTGCTGGAGAGGCCAGCATCATTGTGCTGAGAGGCTACTGCACATGTGCTGATCTGTCAGTAGGGAGATCGGCGCACGCACACCGCCCCCACCACCCCCCCACCAGTCGCCCGATGGCTGGCCTACTGATTATTTCCCAGCAACACCCCCCCGATTGCTGGCCTCCCCGAAACACCCCCGCCCCTGGCCAGCCCCAATCTCCAGCCCCCCATGACCAGCCCCTCTCCCCTCTCCCTTGATCCTTCCCTCCCTCCCCTACCAATCCCGTTGCAGAGTGCGCAGTAGGTCCCCCCCCACCCACTACCACCACCAATCAGTAGGCCCCTCCCACACTGGCCCCACCCCCTTGGCACTTCCCATTGCCTGGTGGGTAGTGCCAGGGTGCCCGGTGAGCAGTGCTGAGCACCCCCGTCCCCGACCTCCCGGGTGATCCTCAATGGCCTCTGTTCCCACCAGGGTGAGCTGGTCTCCTGGTCCCAGTTGGTGGGGAGCAGTTATAATCCCCGTTGGTGGGAGGCACTAGGAGGCTGGAGACTAGCATTCTGGGCTTACTAATCATATGGAAATGACAATTTCCATATGGTAATCAGCCCTGTGCCAATTTCCAGCAGCAGCTGATTACGTGGGAAAACATAGCCTGGGAGACTCGCAATCGGCTGGATGCAGCGGGCTGGGAAAATCCCGGCCCCTGATGCAGTTTGTTCTACCGGTGGATTTTGTAAGACTGGTATACTTAGGTTTGTGTAGAATTCCATAGAATCATCCCTACAGTGCAGGAGGAGGCCATTCGGCCCATCGAGTGTGCACCGACAACAATCACACCCAAGTCCTATCCCCATAACCCCATGTATTTACCCTGATAATCCCCTTGAAACTAAGGGTCAATCTAGCATGGCCAATCCACCTAACCCGCACATCTTTGGACTGTGGGAGGAAATCGGAGCAGCTGGAGGAAACCCACGTAGACACGGGAAGAATGTGCAAACTCCACACAGTCACCCAAGGCTGGAATCAAACCCGGGTCCCTGGCTCTGTGAGGCAGCAGTGCTAACCACTGTACCACCATGCCGTGTATTTGACGTCCACTTTCATTCTGACTTTCACTTTGGGTTGCAGAAGGAATTTGGTTGATAGGAGGTTTCTCATGCTCTCTCTCTGTCAGATTTCCTCCTTCAAGCAAATGATAAACATGACATTGATGGAGTCTCTCACTTATCTTCACTTGATACGTGAATATGTCTCATGACAACAACTTTAATCACTACTTCTCCTTATCATCTTGGTGGTTTTTCCCCATGACCTTTTGACTAACACTGAACTCTAACTTTCACACCTGGTGTATTATACTCACCTTCACCTGCTTGTCTCTTACTTTGCATTGATTTCGGACTTAAGCAAACTAAACCTCGTCCCAAGAGCATGTTTAAGCACCAACTCATGAGGTGTGCAACCTGTTGTAGACTGCGGGGATTTTTTGTAAGAGAACAGAAAATTGTCTAACCTGCATTGAAGACAAACATGGAAATTACTGCCACATTTGTGACCAAGAAAATGCTTCTGCAAAGACATCTGGGTTATGCTGGGTGATATGATGACATTGGAGTGTTTTTGACATCATTCTTACTTAGAAATATTCAAAATTCTTCTGATAAACTGTGGATGATTATCCAACACCAACAAGGCATAAATTCCAAATCAACTTTTCAAAATCTCAATCATTTTGGCACTTGTGGTAATAGACAAAGACTCAATATTTATCCACTTGATATACCTATTGACCAAAGCAAGGTACTCTTTCTCTTACACATCAAAAGCATTGACATATAATCATTTCCATGGTTTACTTGTGTTTGACCATGGAATGAAATAAATCTTGGTTTGGATCAATCCTCATCCTGAGACACTTCACAACTTTTGAATGACTCTTCAATAATATCTTTATCTACCTTTTGATACCAGAAAAAGCTCTGTGCTGCAGCTGTCATACATACTATCCCTGTGTGCTCTTAATGAAGTTCCCCTAACAAGGTATCTCCAAACCTTGGCAGAATAGTGACTCTTAAACCCCATTAGAGACAGCTTTAATCTACACTCATTTCTGTGTGTGAGATACTTCTGTAATTCACATCATCACACTCTGTAGACCAGCCATTTGTGATATAATTGAACACTCTGAGCAGCACATCCTTGCGAGTTTCTTCACTAATTTCTCTGGCAGACATTGGTGTGTCATTTGTGCATGTAAAGCAATTTACAGGTAACTCAACAGCAAGAAATAAATTAGTTTTGTGAATAATGGGGGCGATTCTCCCAGTCTACAGTGCTGCTCAAGTAGTGCAGGAGGCTGGGAGACATCAACAGGGGCCGTTTCGTGGGTTTCCCGCTGGGCATCACGGCTTCTGTGAGTACCCAGGAGAATCCCAGCTAATGTCTTCATTTGCCTGATCTGTTGACACTATTTAAGATCATACTGATGGGCCATCAAAATCAATATCCATCTCTGAAGCTGTGCTGCCATTAAGGATGATGCCTTCTTCTTTGAAACAAATCTAAAGAACTTGCTGGTTAGGTTATTAAGTGAACATCCTACCGTATAAATATTTGTGGAACTTAGTAACGCCATATATGACTCCCTTCTTCTTAATTTGTGGATAATTTTGCTCTGACTTAAAGGACATGAAGCATATGCTGCGGCCTCTCCATACCATCATCCATAGTATTCCTACAGTGCAGAAAGAGGCCATTCAGCCCATCAAGTCTGCACTGACTCTCTGAAAGAGCATCTTATTTAGGTCCACGCACCTGCCCTATCTCTGTAACCCTGTGCATTTAACATGGCTAATCCACCTAACCAACACATCTTTGGTCAGTAAGGGGCATCTTAGCATGGCAAATCCTCCTAACCTGCACAATGTTTGACAGATGTCTGAGATCACATATCAATTGATTCAAGAACAGCTTCTTCCCTGCTGCCATTAGACTTTTGAATGGACCTACCTTATATTAAGCTGATCTTTCTTTACACCCTAGCTATGACTGTAACACTATATTCTGCATCCTCTCCTTTCCTTCTCCCCATGTGCTCTATGAATGGTATGCTTTGTCTATATAGCGCGCAAAAAAAAACTTTTCACTGTATACCAATACGTGACGATAATAAATCAAATCAAATATATGTCAACGCTTTCAAATGATGAGACCATTCTCATGAACAGCAAATGCATTTACAAAGGTGCATGATATATACAGTTATTGAACATCCGTGACCCAGAAGTGATATCAAAATTAGCTTTTTCTAACCCTACCAGCTATATCTTGGTGCATCCCTGATGTCTGTTGTGGAGGTGGAGGCTGCATGCTGACTGCCACGCCCTGTTGCCTTTGTAGCCTGCTCCTACATCTGATGATCTTATGGAGCAATGAGGGAGAGAGAGAGAGAGAGAGAGAAAGGCATGGGAGATAAAGAGAGACATGGGAGAGAGAGAGACATCGGTACACTTCAGGTGGCTGAGATCTGGAGGGCCCCCTTTGGCAGGTGCACTTTCCTTGGCTTATACATCTGGCAATGATGTGGTCACAGGCAGCAAAGACTGAGATTGGCTGGACACTCTTGCAGTCGCCTGGGTGGATGGGCCCAGGATCTCCAGCTGCTGCCCCTCCTCCCTATGAGTTTCCAAGGGCCCCTGTCTACTTCCTGGGGTGAAAGGATTCCTGGAAGGAGGTCAAGGAGGACCAGCCCTCTTCTTGCTCAGCCACTGATGGTTCCCATCAATGTCCATAGTGATGGTCTGAGCGAAAATCTAGCAGGATCTGCTGGAGCTAGGTCTGCAAAGCAGCCGCCACTCTTCCCAAAGAGGGCTTAAGGTGCTCACATGCCGGAGCTATGATGTCAGACAGATCACAAATGCACTCCTCCATTCTATGCTCATCTGTTGACTGTCTCTCACAACCACTGCCTGTTACATCTCCAGCATGTTGAGATGGCTGTTTCTAGAGCCTCACGATTGGACTCAGACTCTGCAGGTGCTTGAGCTCCAGAAGTCCCCCAAATGCCAGTGACCTGAGCTGTCATTGCCTCTGACTGCTGTGGAGATGTGTCAGTAAGATATTCCCCAGAACGTGACACTGAGGGCCTGATTTTAACATTTTGAGTCTAAGTGTCGAATCTGGGCGTCAAATAGATCCGCGCCTGGAATCCTCTTTCCAGCGCGCCCATGCACGTTTTGCCGGCTCCAATCCGATTCGCGCTGTGGGCGGGGCTTAGCACTGGCGGACTGATTGGAGCTCTGAACTGCGCATGTGCACTTCAAAAAAAATCTGACAGAGCGCGCTTGGGCGCGAAAGAAAAAAAAAGCAGAAAGCGGAGAGAGCGGCTCTCTGACGGTCATCCTCTGGTCGGGGGGGTGGGGGGGGGGGGGAGCCATCTCTCCCGCTCTCTTGCCCTTGCAGGGAAGAGTAATCTGTGGCTGGTAATGTACCAGTGATGGTGTATCCCTTTACAGGCCCAGCTTGGTCCTTCTCCAGTGTCTCCTCTTGGACTTGTACTGATCTTGTAGCCGGTTTTCATGCGGATCCACTGTGGAATCGGTCGGTTCTGCTTCATCTTCTTAGCGAGGAATCGCTTCATCCTGAAGGTTTTGTGGGATGGCATGGCCGCACGTCCACTCAGCAGGAGGGATTCGTTCCTCCGGTGGGGAGGAAGGATCACCCGCAGAGTGGCGGCGGACCCCCCTGCCCCCTCCCTCCCCACCGATCAGCCGCAGACTGGCAGTGGACCCCCCACCCCGACCAGAGGATGATCTGGGTCCCACCCCCCCCCTCGTCCCAACCCCCATCCGCCCTCCTCCCACTCCGCACCCCCCCCCCCCAACCAGAGGATGACCTGGGTCAGAGAGCCGTTGGAGGCTCTGACCCCACTTTTCAGAAGCTGTAGCGACGACTTCAGACTTTTATTTACCAGGTCGTTAAAAGCGCAGATCCGGATCGGGCCAGAAGACGGTAAAGTGGGATTTGGTGGTAGAGTTGGGCGCGCGGTTCATTAAGTCGATTTAAATGCATGCTAATGCATTTAAATTGTCAGGGCGCCCGATTCAGGCGCGGGCCAGACCCGTGCCCGGATCAGCTGCCAGTAAAGCCGCGATCTGCTCGGAATCGGGTGCAGATCGCGGTATAGGCCCGACGCCCAACTTTACCGCGATTTCGCGCCCGAAAACGGGCACAAAGTTTTGGTAAAATCAGGCCTTGAGTCTAATGTAAATGCGTGACCCATCCTGTCTTTGCCTTGGTGGAGGGTGCAGGTGGACTGCGGTTATGGGTCTTCATCTGATATATCATCAGCATCCTCCTCTGAGGTGGGCTATGGGGTGGGACATATGGTAGCTCTAGTGGTCTGGGTGTGCTGGTGCCTGCAAGAGAGAGAAGATAGATTTAGTCATAAGCAAGCAGACTGTAACATTGCATGTCACTCACTGTGATTACCAGGAAATGATCAACTCATGGAGGGTTCATCTGTATTGGCTTGTTGGGAGAAACCAATCTCACCTTCCCCGACAGGAGCAATCTTTGTTTTGCCTATTAACTTGGCAGCATCCTCCTCAAATAGGAACTGCACCTGGACTTCTGCTCACCCTCCACTCATCTGGATTTCATGCTGCGGTTGTGGTGAGCTTGGCCTAAATGAAGATAAATAGATGAAATGTGATGAGAAGGAATGAAGGAGAGGTTGGGAAGCATGTACGTATGAGCTAAACCCTCCCCAGTAAGAGTTGAGGATCGAGTTTGTCAGTGTGACAGGTAAGATGATAATGTGATGTTAAAGTGCCTGTGAGCCAATCAGTGCTGATGTCTTTCCCGCAAATATTGTGTGAGATGCAATGAGCAGTGCAACCCTTTGAGTGCAAGGTGCATTTACAAGAGTGAGGGATTGGAGTGAGCTGCGGATTGACTTACGCTAGTGGAGCGGATGAGATCATTCATCCACTTCCTGCACTGGATTGTGTTTCTTGAGCGGGTGCCCGACGAGCTGACCTCTCTTGCAACAGTCACCCAAGCCGGAAAGGTGTGCCATCCCTCAGATAGAGGACATCTCAGTGCTGGTGGACTCTATTGATGAAGGCCTCAAGGGAATAAATGCTGATCCTGGGAGCAAATTGTTTCTTCGATGGAGCCATATCAAGATGTTTTCTTTGCACAGTTGGCCTGCTGAGAATAAAGTGTGCATTCAGGTGGCGTTTAATTATGGTGACTGGATTTTCATTAGGTAATGGTGGGGCGAACAAATCACTGCCCACCCCACAATGTGACCAATGTCAATGCATAATTCATGAGTTTGGAGTGTGAAATTGGGTGAAATTTCCCACTGCATTGCCCAGCAGGAAACACGCCATGACGCCCACCACCAAACTATTTCTCCAGAATGGAAAATTCCACCCAATTGTTTCAGGCCAAAACATTTCATGGGAACAGGTTCTGATTTAGTCTTTTCCTTGCAGCTGAGATTGAAGATTACTGTGCTGCATTGATGTATAACTTTTAAAACTATTGAGACAACTATTTTGCCTTCACATAAAACAATTGCTTGCCATCATCTTCAACTTCATGATAACACAAGACTTTCCATTCACAGGGTTTTATTTTTGCAAAAGTAATTGTCCAGCAGGGCAAGTTCATTCAATCAAATGCTATGCTCGAAGCCCTGTGCTGTGCCATTGAAAGAATTGTCATTGGGTTTGCACATTTTATTCCTGAGAATTTTGTTTTTTTCACCACATATCTTCATATCCATCTCATGGCACTTGTAAATGCACAGTGGACAATGTCAACACAGCTGACTATCATTAATTTAACCTGTCTATATATTGAACTGAAAGGAATTTTTCTAAATAAAAGCTGTTTCCCGTATCAGATATTCTAATTCCCATTTCTACATTTTTTGATTGTTGAACCTTATACAATTAAAACAACAGTCTACAAACTATTAAAGGGAAATTTCTGTGTGTAAATTATATTTACCTGTGTCCATTTTTCTGACCTACAAACATGTCTAATGTCTAAAAATACCAGAGAAAATAAAACTAAAATATATGAATAAATAGCCAATTAATTTCCTCTGGCACATTCCTCATCACATTTCCATAAAATTATCGGTGCATTATTTCAATAATTGTCAATCCATTTTAATAAGGGTATTAAAATAACACACAAAGGAGCTTAGCACAAAAACATTAAGCAATAGCACATAGTGATATAAAATGTGACATGATCTGACACTGCTACATTATTACTTCATGACAAAAATAGTAATCTGCAAAAGCTATCATAAAATGGAAGCACTGACATTCTTATTGAGTTCTTAATTTCTTATCAGGGCCAGAGCAAAAAGTAATTATTTTACCTGGTTCAATAAATGAATTCTGATTGGCGGTTCATGTTTCCACATGGTAAGTAAATAGCACAGTGCTGCTAACGGGAAACTCTTGTGTTCTTATGCATTTGCACAAGATATTCAATTAGGTACACAAATATTTCTTCGATTAAAGGAAGATGTTAGGAATCTCACCCTTTATATTATTAATTACATTGAGTGGTGTGAATGTTGGCACAATTGGGTCATTCAAATACAAATGGAAAGATTTCTGATACAGCTTTATCGAGGATATAAGAGAGTGCAGATTTTAAATTAGAATCTGAATGACTAGCAAAAATTAAGTGGAATTTTATTTGTTACTTATAAGCAATACCATGAGGGCATGAAACAAAGGAATTTCAAAATGAAACGTACAAAAATTAGTTGGGCCAAGGGGATTTGACATGATAAATTTAATTTAGGATTTATATCTGGAGTTAAATATGCCCTGGTAAAAATCAGAATTTTGGCTCCACATATAAAATAATCAATTTACCAATGGCATCAAGCAAATAACAAACAATAAGAAAATGTGGAATCTAAAAAGGTTTAGAATAAAGGATTGCTTTTTAAATGCAGTCCTTGTTGTTAAGTAGGCAACATTGACTACAAGCAGATGAAGTTCCACATGACCTTAACTATTGAAGACGGGTGCCAACTATATAATTTTAATAGAACTACTTCAATAAATGAAAAAGTAGGTTTCTCCATATATACTGGTACTTAAGTTTGGAACAAATTTGAAATGTTCATATCTTTATAAGGAGATTATTTATCCTCTGATGATGTGCAGGTTACCCTTATTTTTCTCCCTCTCTTGTTTCAATTTGTCCCCTGAGTCTTTCTCTTGTCACTGAGAGGCGGGGTGGAGTTCTGGTGACCACTTCACATACTACTATCAATAGTGATTTGACATGATATATTCAGTACCCAATGATGTTACCCAATCTGATTTATCATTCATTTATTCTGGGAGATAAAAAGGGGCAAGATTTTCCCTCTAAAGACTGGGAACAGAAGACGGTTTCCATGTCCCAAACCCGGCTAAAATCAAGTTACAGATCAATCCCAAGGTGGGGTGCAATGTTATGCCTTGTCAGCTTGGATCTTGTTTGTCTCGCTTGTGGGGACCTTGAATTGGATTCACTTGGAATTTGAATTTGGATTTTGGAGCAAGCAAGGGATGGATTTGGGTTTGTCAGGTCCGCTTTGAGCATTGACTTTTTAACTGCAAGAATGGAGTAAAATTTTTAAAAACACATCCGGATGGGGAACTATCATAAACATTTTCACAGGATCTCTCCCCTCCTCTTCCACTGCCCGCCTCTGCCCTATGGACCTTCCCTCTCTGCATGCTTGTCCTTCACCAATGCCATGTTCTACCTCTTCCCTTTGTTCCAATGAGCTATGTCCTTCCAGGGCCTCACTCTCTTCGACAATGCACAAGACCATTGCAAGAACGTATTGCAGGGCATCACTCCGACTGCTCCAGACACTGGAACTACATCTTCAGAAGCCCAATAATCTGTTCAATGGTTGTCCTAATGAGCAAATGACTTTGGTTGCATTGCCTCTGTGCCATCTGTCATGAGCTCTCAAATAATGTTGCGTAGCCATCCATTCTCAGAGGGAGGGAAGAACAAAAGCAGCCAGGTGTGACAGAGGCTGAAGGGAGTCATGGCCACTGCTAGGGAAGCAATCATACACATGGAGAAAGCTTTTCAGGCTGCCGGAATGTTTAGGCAGTGGGATCACATTGTGTTCATGAGTCTGGCTGCGTCATTACTTGGTGCCTTGATCACCATATGATTGAAATGTCCTGTAACTGAGGTATGCAACAATGGAGGTAGAACCCAATGTTCTTTGTTCTTGCAACATCACGTCTGTCTAGAAATATATGTACTGCCTAGCTTTTGCAAATAGGACATCAAAAACCAGTATTATGCTGCCAGTAAGATCCAGAACTGATCCTTGGATAGAGCCAGAAGTGAAGAAGTTCAAGGCCACAGTGACTCAGACAGCTATTGGCAGGACATGGCAGTCAATGTTGGGAGAAGTGAGATCTTCTACCTTTGAAGTTCCTCTTTCCACACATGGTGGTGCACCACACATGCGTTTCCAGAGCGAGGTTTTTCCTAGAAAAGGTCACGAGCATCTTATAGTATGAGGAGTGCCACTCCTCATCAAGCATGGTTGACCAGGAGTCTCTCCTGCTCTTACCGTCTGCCATTGGCATATTGGAAGAATTTTCAGATTGACACTCAACCTGTTTGGCTGCATTTGGAATGCATCTTCCTTGGCCATGGGAATAGGATTCAGAGATTCTGGTTCAGAGGCAGAAAAACTATGCCATGAACCATAAGACCTC
Organism: Mustelus asterias; assembly: GCF_964213995.1. Classification (NCBI taxonomy): domain Eukaryota; kingdom Metazoa; phylum Chordata; class Chondrichthyes; order Carcharhiniformes; family Triakidae; genus Mustelus; species Mustelus asterias. The sequence goes on from NW_027590194.1 coordinate 768,377, forward strand.
CTCTGCCTGGGGAGTATTGGTCTCTTTTAAGAAATGAATTAAAGACCAATTCAGATGTTAATGAGACAACAGACTCCTATTTTATGTTTCCCATACCATTTTTCGGTGGGTGCACAGAAAAATACTCAGAGAGCATCAGGCAGCTATCTGTAAGGTGTTGCAAAGATAGATAAAAAAGCTTTATGTGGGACTATGGCTGACTTTAGCAGAAGAGACTGCTGGAGAAGGTGTCTGAGTGTGCTAGTGTTGCATCTGACTTCCTTTATCATTTTGAGCCCTCTCTGAGAGACATTTGTTTGGGAAGGTTGCCGAGTATGCTGAATTTTCTGCTCCCCAGTGTTGGACCCTGAGATCAGTGTCCCAATGGATGTTGTAGATTCTAAAGGGGGCTCGTTCTCCACTGAGGAGGACAATCAGAAGGTGGAGTAAAGCTGACAGGTATGTACCATGGAATGTGCTGTTCAACAGTTCAGCTTTCCAAATCAGTTACAACTCTAGACAAAGTAAGGGAAATTATCTATTGGTGATCCAAATTGCAGTCAGTGTTACTTTAAGACCAACATTTATCTGTTGAAGAAAATATTGTTCATTTGAAAAGCTTCCCATGTGCTTTGAAAATTGGACCTGTCAGCTCTGCATAATGAGTATAAACTGTGGGAACGTCGAAAAGAAATTCTCTGAGCCAGAGAATCTCGGTGTAGGAGGTGCGGTGAATCTTGTGAACACGATGATTCAGATAGCTCTGATGCTGCCAATCAGAAAAAGTCTGGAGATCAAAGGAGAAGTGATGAGCTAAAATCAAGTAAGAATACAGAGAAAGTTGGCGAAGTTGAAAGCATTCTTAAATTCTTACATAGTAATTGAGGGGAAAATTTGAGAAAAGAAGTGAATCATCCACCAGGATACATTCTGAGCATCGCGCAGCCTCCCAACCTGCATTCAGCCTTGCAGTTGACTCCATTGTTAAAACATCCTAGTTGGAGCCAATCACAATGGGAACCTGGGGGAAAAGAAACAAGCCTAACACTAATGACACTTGATTTCTCATTCTCAGTGGGAAAGAGCGAGGCCTCGCCTCAACTGACTGATGTGCTTGGCTGAAGCAGTCATTTGCTGATGACAGTTCAAATATGAATTAATACAGCTGAGATGAGCCTAAGGCATCTTTCCAGGGTTATTTTATAGGAAGTTCATAAATTTTGATAAGTTATCAACCCAATCTATGACTTGTGTCTGCCCTGTGAATTGTAAACTCTTTGCAGTTAAACAAAAGGATGATTGACTCAGCACTTTCAACGGATATTTTTTGCTTTTTGCAAAGAATTTGATACCTAGAGCATTTCCTCTTGGGTACTGGGACTGAAAATTGCATCAACATCAAGGTGAAAAGTAACCTGGCACATGGTGAACCTCGCACAGAAAAGGAAATTGGAAAAAATATTTTCCCTGATTCCTGTGAAATATTTCAGTCCATTGCAAAACTAGCTACTCTTAGGAAGTAGGATCACATAGATGGTCAGCAATAACTAACTTCATATTAAAAATACTTGAAATATCCATCAGTAGTTTCATTTTTTCTTTTCATTAATTACATCATAAGACCATAAGACCTAGGAGCAGAATTAGGCCACTCGGCCCATCGAGGCTGCTCTGCCATTCAATCATGGCTGATTTTTTTTCTCATCCCCATTTTCCTGCCTTTTCCCCATAACCCCTGATCCCCTTATTAATCAAGAATTGATCTATCTCTGTCTTAAAGACACTCAATGACCTCGCCTCCACAGCCTTCTGCGGCAAAGAGTTCCACAGATTCACCACTCTCTGGCTGAAGAAATTCCTCCTCCTCTCTGTTTTAAAGGATCGTCCTTTAGCCTGAGGTTGTGCCCTCTGGTTCTAGTTTTTCCTACTAGTGGAAACATCCTCTCCACGTCCACTCTATCAGGCCTCGCAGTATCCTGTAAGTTTCAATAAGATCCCCCCTCATCCTTCTAAACTCCAACGAGTACAGAGAAAGGATCCTCAACCGTTTCTCATACGACAAGCTCTTCATTCCAGGGATCATTCTTGTGAACCTCCTCTGGACCCTTTCCAAGGCCAGCACATCCTCCCTTAGATATGCGGCCCAAAACTGCTCACAATACTCCAAATGGAGTCTGAACAGAGCCTTATACAGCCTCAGAAGTATATCCCTGCTCTTGTATTCTAGCCCTCTCTTGCTAACTTTGCATTTGCCTTCCTAACTAACAACCGAACCTACATGTTAACCTTAAGAGAATCTTGAACAATGACTCCCAAGTCCCTTTGTGTTTCTGATTTCCTAAGCATTTTCCCATTTAGAAAAAATAGTCTATGCCTCCACTCCTCCTTCCAAAGTGCATAACCTCACACTTTTCCACATTGTATTCCATCTGCCACTTCATTGCCCACATTGCCTAACTTGTCCAAGTCCTTCTGCAGCCCTCCTGCTTCCTCAATACTACTTGTCCCTCTACATATCTTTGTATCATCTGCAAACTTAGCAACAGTCTCTTCGGTTCCTTCCTCCAAATCGTTAATGTATATTGTGAAAAGTTGTGGTCCCAACACTGAACCCCTGAGGCACACCACTAGTCATCAGCTGCCATCCTGAGAAAGACCCCTTTATCCCAGTTCAGTTTAGCCACTATGACTATGACTCTGTGACTTAACTGCCAGGAATGACAGGAATTCAGCCAATCTCGATACACCTGTAATCATGCTTGCTTCACCAGACTCAAACAGTTCACAAGCCACTGAGCTTGCATTAATGATGGAAATATAATTATTCAACTGTTTAGAGCATAACATTTTTAATAATGGCACACTGTCAAATTTACAGCTTTAGTGACCAGAACACAGGTTTTCGATTGGAATGTATGCTGGATATTTTATACAGCATTGGCAAACCACAGACATGGCCCATTGATAACAAACACGACAATGCATAGAATCATAGAATCCCCACAGTGCAGAAGAAGTTCATTTGGCCCATCAAGTCTGCACCAACCCTCTGACAGAACACCCTACCCAGGTCCTATCCCCGTAACCCTACATATTTATCCCACTAATCCCCTTAACCCATGCATCCTGGGACACTAAGGGGCAATTTAGCATGGCCAATCCACCTAACCTGCACATCTTTGGACTGTGGGAGGAAACCAGAGCACCCGGAGGAAACCCACGCAGACACAGGTAGAACATGTAAACTTCCCACAGTCACCCAAGACCGGAATTGAACCTGAGTCCCTGGTGCTGTGAGGCACAGTGCTAACCATTGTGCCACTATGCTACCCCATTACTGACCCAGTAGGAAATAATGGGCTGGAGGGTCATTTCTCCAAAAAATGAAAGGCTGAAGGGTGCGATGGAAGATTTTATGATTTTGAGGGGGTTCAGTAAGGTGCAGGTAGAGAAGATGTTTCACTTGTGGGGACACTCCCGAAGTGGGAACCAAAAATATAAGATAGTCACTAATGAATATAACAAGGAATTCAAGGGAAACTTATTTTCTCAGACAGTGTTGCGAATATGGGCTTCATCACCCAGTGGAGTGATTGAGCTAAATAGCAGAGCTGGATTAAGGAGAAACTAGCTAATCGCTTGTGGGAGAAAGAAATAACAGGATATGTTAATAGGCTAAGGTGAAGAAAGGTGGGAGAGGGCGCATGTGGAGCATAAACACAGGCACAGATGGGATTTTACAGTTTTGCTCATCCTGAAACCGTAACATCCCGCCTGAAGTCAACCGACCTTCCCATTGTCTGTCCCTCACCCGCTCCCATTCCCATGGTGGTAGAATTCTGAAGTTTGGGTCACAAAATTTGTTTCCATGTTCTAAATCATGTGTACACAGGCTTGGCAATAAAATAGCTGCACTCGAGAAGGTCAGAGGTGAGTGGAGGTAAAATACTGCAGGTGCTGGAAATCTGAAATAAAAACAGGAAACGTTGGCAATGTTCAGCATGTCAGGCAACATTTGTGAAGAAAAATGGAGTTAGTTGGTCTGTTGTTACAAGTATAGGAATTTGAAGGAAATTAACACAGTATAAATATATCATAATGGAAAACAATCTGCTACAAGAATGAATTTGTATTCGCTACATCACCTTGTGCTAATCAACATTGCTCTTATGTCTAAAAGCTATATTCCAACATGATCTAAAGGTGACTGGCTAGGTGCTGTACTCTCCCGAGAGAAATCGTCACCTTTCTGTGAATATACAATTAGCAGTGCTTGCAGTAGTTTGCGTTGTCATTTTTAAGCATGGCATATTTTCCCTTTTGAAATAATGCATTTTGATCTTTTTGATCTTTGTAATAGAGTAGAATTACAAAATAGAGCTTGAAAGGATTTATTTTCTTGAAATCTTTCTGCCGTACACGCCATCGGGATCTTACCGCCTTGCCAATGGCACACCCCTTCCCCGTGTTTCCCAGCGATGAGGGGTGTGTTCAACAGGAATTCCCATTGACAATGGCGGGACCATAAGATTCCCCCACGACGACACATGCAACGGAGAGGGAGAAAAATCCCACCCATAGTTTTTTAATTTATTAAAATGTTTATTGTGTCTTTGTTTCCAAAGTGCTTATGTGCTACCTCTTTAATATGTTCTTCGTTGACACTTACCTGCAGTTCTTAGTCATGTACTTCTAAAATATACAGGAATGTTGGTATTTGAGTCCAAAGATCTGTGCGGTAGGTTGATTGGCCAGGTTAAAAATTGCCCCTTAGACTCCTGAGATGCGTAGGTTAGAGGGATTAGTGGGTAAATATGTGGGGGTAGGGCCTGGGTGGGATTGTGGTCGGTGCGGACTCGATGGGCCGAATGGCCTCCTTCTGCACTGTAGGGTTTCTATGATTCTATGATTTTGTCTGATTTGTGTATAGACGAGGGGTCAGAAATAAAGAGCACATTGTTGCTTCGGAAACTGAGTCCCACTGGAGTGGCAATTATCCCTGGTGTCTCTTCATCAGTTCCAGAAGGCTCAGAGGTGAGTCGACCGACAGGAGAATCCAAAGATTTCACTTGTCCCTGGTCCAATGTCGGCACAGTACAAATTCAGCTCCCACATACATAGTCACATAGCAATTTCTAGATTGCTGCAATGCTCACGGGCTGCTGTTGACCGACCTTTGTTCTGGAGAGAACTATGGATTGCGCATCTTGGGGTTCTTGATTTTCTTCCTGACGTATGTTTGTAACTCTTCACCAATATATTCCGGTGTTCAGTCTGCTGCATGAGCTACTGCAGCCACGAAAGGTGATGATGCCGCAAGAACAGTAGGACCATGTCAAACAATTACCCACACATTCTTCCTATTATTTCTGAGATACAGACAAGGACATTATTCACACAGTCTAAACAATCAATGTTTGAAATACAGGAAGTGAAAGCTGCCTGCCCCAGAGCCCTTGAAAAATGCCACAATTGATGGCAGATTAGAAATAAAATAGTTTTCCACATTTCACTGGGTGTCCAGAACTGGTTGTCTCACATTGTAGGCACAATCCAAGCTCAACCATTTCACTTCCCTCAGTGTTTAAAGGTAGAAGGTTGAAGGAAATATTGTTCTTCAGCCCATAAGACCTACCCCTGTGACTGGAAAATGAATTTTCCTTGGAGGAAAAGATCAGTGAAATCGTCTCCGATAGCCTCAATAGATTTAGCACTATATGTTTGTTGAATCTGTGGCTGCGATTCTCCCAAAAGTGCTGAATTGGTGGGAAAACTGTTCTAAATCCTGACTGTTTTGACAGTCAGCTTCTCACCCGAATTTCCCCACTCTGTGCACTGCAGAGGTCACAATCGGGAATTTCATTAAAAACCCGGCTGGGGGGTTGCGGGAGGGGGGGTTTCGCGCCGGAGTCTGACAGTTCTGGAACTCTGCGCATGCGCAGTAGTCCCGATCTGTCACACTCCCCGTTTGCTGGCCTGCTCGATTGCTGGACAGCCCGGGACCACCGCAGTGCTGCCCCTCCAACCCCTCCCATGGCCAGATCGTGGCCCCCACAGCAATTCCCGGGCCAAGCCTGACTACCCCCCACCCTGGAGTGCCCCAATGCTCAGCCCACCCCCCTCAGCAGTGGCGACCCCCCCAACCCCCTCACCCCAGCAGACCCCCCCCCATTGAGCCCCCCCCGGGTCAGACCCTCCCAGAGGCAGCCCCCCCCCTCCCGCAAACCAACCCCCCCCCCCAGCCCGCCCCAATCATTGCCCTCCCTCCATCCCAGACCGATCCTGTCTGCAGAGTGGCAGCAGGACCTCCCACCCTCAATGATCACCCTTAGGCCCCACCCACAATAGGCCCTGCCCCTTTGATCCTGCCCGATGCCTGCTGGGCAGTGCCAAGATGTCCCATGGGCACTTTGTTCCTTGGGCAGTGCCATAGGGCACAGGCTTGCACTGCCAGGGTGCCTATGCCCAGAGGGCACCAACACCCCCGTCATCCAACCCCCTGGGAGGCTCCGATTGCCCCCCTTCATTCCGGTGGGGTCTCCCACTAGTTCCCCGAACATGGGGAGCTAGTCTGAACCCCACCGGAATGGAGTACTCCTGGCGGAGTGGGAGATTCCCGATCGAATCTCCCACCCCAGGATCCTGAAAGGTCCCGATAATTAACTAACATACATATTTAAAATACATGCAAAAAAGATTTAAATAACTTACCTGCCTTCCTGCCGGATTCCAGCGTGGTCTGACCGGTGACTGTTCACCGGCTCTGGGAGATGCGCATGCTTTCCCAACGCATGCGCAAATCTTTGTTCAAGGCCGAAGACATGCGTCTCCCACCGCGACCCGACAGAAAAGTTGTGGATCACAATGGGAGAATTGCGGCCTACATTTCTATTTTGATGTGGTTCAACATCCTTTACCAAATGTTGTAATATTTAATCTCAGTCGATAGATAATGCTGGGAAAGCTCCATGTATTTTCTATCCTGAGACACCCAGAGAAGATGACGATGTATCAGAATGATTCCTTTTTGGAACTGAATGGCCTAATGGGTCACTTCATTGAGATCCCACCACATGGTGTGGGGTGGGAATTATATTTAGTTGTGCTGGGTAGGATGAGTAGGTTTCATTTCCTGAAATGCAAGGGAAAATCAGTTGAGTCTCAAAAGGAATCTCAGTTTTTATGATCACTTTTGTTTTATAAATTGGTGCCTGATATATTGAATTCAATTTGAATTTATAATGCTGCATTGCCCCCTAATCCAAAAATCTTGCTGCTGGTTATCCAAATTGTCCTCCTTACATAAATTTTCCTCTCAAAAGTTTACTGATTACAGATCGTAGGGAAGGGAACAAGGATTGCAATAGTTCTCTCTTATCCTGTTCATAATAGAATTGAGGGCTTGTCCAGGATCTGTAACACTTTAAAGTATCTAAGTGAAGCATACTGAAGGGTTAAAATTCACACTAAAGAACTGCAAACCAATGGCATTGCATGGAGAGAGGCAGTAAATATATATTTTTTGAACACAAATCTATGACTGAAGTTAATGTCATTTACAGACACTTTGGACTTTAGGAATACATGATTATTTGTGAGGATGAAATGTAAAAGTTAATATATGCATAATGGCCATGTATGAAGAAATAGCTCTTAATATTTCAATGATTTGTCAGGACATAAAAAATATGGTAGACTACTTCTCAAACTCGTGGCAGAGTTCATGCATATTTATGATTCATATTTAAAAGGTGAATAAGAATGTGTAACAAAGGATAGGAAAGGAAGTATTTGAAGAATATCAAAGGGATGATAAACTGTAGTTCTAATTGCCCTAGCAACAAACCATTAGATTTTTTTGGCATCTTACTAACGTAACATGCAATTTAAGTGGATGAACTGCACAAAGATTAAAAAACAAAGTTCCATTATTCCACCAGCATAAAGGTTGTACACACTATCAAGAGAAACCTTAACTTCAAGGAACAACTATTTTCAAATAATATTTGCGGTCAATGCTCAAGATCTCTGCCTGATACGTGGTCTCAGCTCTCAGTGCAGTGACTGACCAGTTCTGAGCTGCTGCTTCAGCTCCTGGCTGCAGTCCTGCTATCCTCTCTCTCAATAAGACTTCTCAGATTCAGGGGTGCTGCCAATCAATCTAACAAAGTCTACAGTTCCCCTTCCTGGCTCTTTACCTACCCTCAATAGCTTCAAGGTGCTCAGTGCAGAGCCTTGGCTCCTGCATACTACCATTCATAACTTCTGGACTTGACCTTTCTGTTTTCTCTTTCACCTCATGCATCTAGCTCCGTCTTCCAGCTTGTCACGGACACTGTTCTCTGCAGGGAGGGGCCCACAGAGGTGGGACCAGTTCCCCCTGCTCAGTACCCTCCTCCTTCATCATTATCTGCTGCCAGAGGCCGCGTTACATTATTAAGTGCCTTGAGCCTGAGGTGGAATTTGTTAACCAAAAATTATGAGAAAGAGGCTAGTATAAATAACCTCAATGCTTCGGCTAGCCATAGGTCAGCAGTACAAGGAAGCTAAAGGCTATTCTCTGCAGAAACCCAGTTTGTATTTTATTATTCTTCACCCTTTTCTATTTTTTGATCTTTAATGAAGAATTGTAGCAACAGTTTTCCTTTTCATTTGAAATGTTTCTGCGGATTCTTTTTGTGGATGATGACTCACGCAAAGTTATCTTTATATAGATACCAGTTATTATCCTGTCCTTCCTACAAGTAAATAACAGTTACACAACCCCCATTGCCTGTATATTGCATCGTGTCAGTCATATTGTCATGGCTTTCTGCTAAGTGCGCCTGATTAAAAATGAATATTTTTTAAAATTTGAAGAAATGAAAAGTATTATACTGCCTTTTAAACTCACCAATCCATCAAACTGACAGGTATCATGGGCTTCCTTTTAAAAAGATACACTTCACCTGCCGGTATTTTTTAAAAGCAGGAAACAGAGTGTCGGGACTGCTTTCTATTTTATTTTTGACACAGCAATAACTTTGATCAAAAATAAAAACAGAAAATGCTGGAAATACTCAGCAAGTCAAGCAGCAACTGTGGGAAGAGAGAAATAGAATTCATGTTGCCTGACTGTGACCTAAACCAAAACAAGGAAAAGTTAGAAATGTCATCGGCCTGGAGCAAAGGAAAAGGGTGAGAGTGAGAAGAAGAACAAGAGAAAAAGTAAGCGAAAAGGTGAAGGAAGGGGAGAGATTTATTGGCATAATAGTTCATGGTACAAGAATTATGATTGACAAAATCTCACACAAAGGCAGGATTTTACAGCCTTGTTCGTCCCAAAACCATAAAATCCTACCCGTGGTCAACAGGCCTTCCCATTGTCCACCCCTCACCTGCTCCGATTCCCATGGCGGGCGGGGCGGTAGAATTCCACCGTAAATCTTTATTGAGAGTTACAGTTGCCTCTCAGATGGTCAATCTGAGATAATTGTGAGTCACCTTGAATGATCTTTAACCAAGGCCTTGCTGCTTGTTTCACCAGGATGCTTCCCTTCAATACATAACTTCTGTCTTCTTTTCAGAACGTTCCTGTGGGGAACTTATTTATTCAGGGGTTTACATACAGAATACATGTTTTGAAAGATCTCATGCACAGTTTTCTTCTGGATGCAGATTGGTTAGTTGGGTGCATGATTGTTAGTTGGTTAGTGTATTCCCAAGTTGTCATCCATATAAAGACTTCTTCCTATCTTACTATGATTACCTGTCTTTTTTCAATCAACTATCACTGATTTCAGTCAGTTTGTTATGATTAATTCATACTCAATTCGACTCAATTCAAATTTTGCAATTTAGTCAGCAGTACCACTGCAATTAACAAGGATCAATGTAATTAGGAAGTATCACACTCATCCATTGCCCCATAACAAACACTGTTCTGAACATGTAGCTAGTCTGTTAACCCTTTCCTTAAAAGATCTAAATTAAAGCAAATAATAAAGAGATAACAAAAAAACAAAGAAAAATAAATAAAAAGGGAGTATGTTCTAAAATGGTTGAATTCAATGTTGAGTCCAGAAAGCTGTAAAATGCCTTGGTGAAAGATAAGGTGCAGTTCCTCGAGCTTGCATTGACTTAATTGGAACATTGGTCAAGAACAGAAAGATCAAAGTAAGAGAACGGTGGAGAATTAACATGACAGTCAACTGGGAGACTGAATGGAGGGGTTCTTTTATTTAAATCGGAGAACGGGATGCCCTTTAAAAAGAGCACACCAAAATAGGGATTCCAGGTGTTCCTGGCTTTCTTAGGCCCAGCCCCTCCAACTGACTGTGTGAATCTCGCTTCCCCTTTGAACTTATACATAACACTATTCGATATGGCGAGAGGAGTCTGCTGTGTAGCCGGTGGAGATTCACACTGGCTTTCTTACCTGAGCCAAGATTCCAGCCCTTATTGCGTGGGAATGATTTTGATTGTAGACATTTTCTCGATCATGTCTTTCTAGTGATTTATACACAGATGCTATCATACATAGTTGCAACACCTCATCTTGTTTTTGTTGCAGCTTCAATGTCAGCTAATTTTAGTGCCTTTGGCACTGCATTTAGGCTAACATATTTAAGATATTGTTTGGCAACTGTTTGCTCAGGATTAGTATGACTGATTGTTGGCAACGGATGTCATGAAAGATATTCTCAGGGACAAAATAGGCATTTGTGCAACATGCTGATAATGATTGTTTAAACTGGCATATAGCCTGGTCGTATGATATAGTCCATTCCCTGGTGGTCAGATCGTGCAAGGAGGCAGATAATGTAGTGAGGTCAGGAATGAAGTGACTAGGCACTGAGCCCTAGCTGACTCCAGGCTTCCTGCTTGCAAGCTCCACTGCATTTGCATCATGCTGCTACCAGGATGCCAGGAATGGATGATGTGCTAAACATGGTCACATAGTAACTGTACATTCATCAGTGAACACCTTTGAAGATGCAATCTATATTTGCATTTATCTACGACAATGTTAAAGCAACGTGCGTGCATACAATGGCAGTCTGCACCGTGGGGAAGCCAGTTATCCTGGCAGTCCTTGCTCTACAAGAATACATAATGCACTCCCTTTTCCTGGTGTACAGAACATCTGTGACTTTCCTTATACAGCAGTGAAGAGCAAACTGTGAGATGTGTGAGACGTTGCCTGTTCCATTCTTAAAGGATCCCAACATGAAGCCCATGAACACCATTACATGCACTGGTAACACTATTCTCACCCAGCTTCAAGGTTTATCTGAAACAGGGGAACATTTAAATGAGCACCTCCTTCATTAAAATAGAGATGTCTCACAAATGCTCATCACAGAGATAGAGGCGAGAGAATTCTCCCCGTTCTGCATGGGTTTCCTCTGGGTGCTCTGGTTTCCACCCACAATCCAAAGATGTGTGGGTTAGGTGCATTGGCCATGCTAAATTGCCCCTTAGTGTCCCAGGAGGCATAGGTTACAGGGATTATCGGGGTAAATATGTGGGGTTATGGGGATAGGGCCTAGGTGGGATTATTGTCGGTGCAGTCTCAATGGGCCGACTGGCCTCCTTCTGCACGGTAGAGTTTCTATGAATTGTTTCCTGAATATTCTGAATGGATACAGCCTCTTTCTGAGCGTCCATCTCCCCTTAATCCTCCTCCCTTTTCAAACAGTTTGTTCTGCTCTGTATCATCTCTGTTCATTCTCCCTTTCATGCTGCAGCAAGGGGGAAACAAATTAAAGCACCCATGACTGGGAGCAAGTTTTCTGTGTAGAACACTTGAAGTCAGAACCAAGGTCTCACCATGTGCAACCCTATTCCCTGGAGCATTCAGCAACTTTAAATGACAGCACAAACCATAAAATACTTCTACCATGTCAGCGGCAAGCAGTAAAAATCAGTCAGTAATGAACCTGAAAGTCATGGATAATCCCTTTATAGGACTGGTGAAGGAACCTTTCTGTTGCTGAATGATTGTTCAGTTACACAAGATTAATACAGGGTATTAGTTGGAGTGTTGAGTTTGAAAATTGCACTGCCTGAGTTAGCTCTGTATTACATCATCACTAATGTCACAATCTGCCTACATTGTATATCACCAGCGCACACTTCTCATTCCTGTTCTAATGTCATCACCAAAATAGCATCTGGCATGACTTACACCAGAAGAATGTTTGTGTAACATGGATGACATATTGCTGCACCAGTAATGCTGAAAAAAAATGGGCACGGTGGCATGAAATTCCAGTTTGGTGAAATACTAGGCAGGAACCAAGTACAGTGTGTTGTACAGGATATTTTCTCTCAAAATGTCTCAGCTAGGATTTATAATTCTACACAACAGTGGGCTACTTGCATTACCTGACTGGACTATCAAAGCACTGTTTACATGCCATGAAGGACAATGCCCAATGAACTAAGAAACAAATGGAAGGCAGCAAACTGTCAATCTAAGATTACCCAAAAGTTATCGCTAACAAGTATATGCATGCCACAAAATCATTCATCTCAAACTGTAACACATTTCATACTACTCATGCGAAAGAGCCAGAAAATTGTATAGCTATTCCGAAGCTTATCTTGCATGGCCATGAGGTTCCCCATCCTCTCATCTTCTTCCAGTGAATGAGATTTCGTGCAAAGTCAGTTGTGAACAGCAGAGTTTGGATAAGGTGAAGTCCACGGTGATTGGCGGATGGGAGGCCTGCCAGGACAGCATGGAAACGAAATGACAAAATGAGGAATTAGGATTTCAGCAGCAAATAGGTAGAGACAGGAGTGGAGCTGGGTAATGTGACCCAAGATTGAAACATTTTGTAACAGCGATAATATGGATTCAAAGGCTGACCTTGAGGTTGAACAGGATGCCAAGATTAGTCTAGCCATGATTGTTATAGTGGAACCAAGTCAGAACAGGGGAGGGGGGGCTGGGGGGGAGAAGGGGGAGGGGGGAGGGGGGAGGCCAGGAGAAGGAAACCAAAGAGCTCTGGAGCATGAATACAAGTTCAGAACATGCACCAACAACCTTCAGATGTCTGAAAGGTAATGCTAGAGGTGGCTAAGACATTCACAGGGGCAGTTACTAATCTGTACATGATCTTACCTGTTGTGATGTGCCTTTAAAGGATATCAGCATGACATCACAAGAAGGGAAATATGTTATTTGATCCTGCTGTAGTTTAACTTTTTCTTTGAGCAGAGCACACATTCACAGTTCTGATGTCTTCAAGCTTTAGATCTATGTATAACTGTTCTCATGTATCTAGTCTTCATAAATGAACACACAATGTGTTTACGCAATCCATTATGAGCGATTGGTACCTTATATCTCATACAGTAAATAAGTCAAGGTATTATATCATTATAATAACACAAAACTACCAACAAGACCTGTAGCCTCCTGGCTTTGGAGCCATGGAGCCTCGTGCCAGTTTCTCTCAAGGAGATTGCGACCCTAAATTTTTACAGGAGTGACTCATTCCAGGGTTGCACAGAGATCATGTGTGGCATCTCCCAGGCTGCAAGACACAAGATGCATAAGAATCATAAGAACGAGGAGCAGGAGTAGGCAATTCAGCCCCTCGAGCCGGCTTTGCTATTTAATACAACGAAGGCTGATCTAATCTCAACCTCAACTCCATCTACCAGCCCTTCATACCCTCACTAATGAAAAAGTATGTCCACCTCTTTCTTAAACTTACTCAAAGTCCCGGCATCCACCACACTCTGGGGTAGTGAATTCCACAGACTCATAAAGCTTTGAGAGAAGTCATTTCTCCTCATCTCTGTTTTAAATCTGCTACGCCTTTGTGGTGAACCATCGTTGGTTCCCACTGGATAGTGCTGAGCCAGGGGCTGGCCAGGACTACAAGGATGTACATATGTTACTGTTGGATTGTGCTATTGTTGCTGTTGGGTTAGGGTGGGGTTGTTACACCTGTGTTTGTTACTGTTGTGGCACATCCCAATCGGGCTCCGCCTCCTGGGAGAGGTATAAGAGTCCCTGCTCTGGCTGGGACCCCTTCAGTCTGGGATAGTGTACATAAGTTCTGATAGCTTCATTAATAGTAAATAAAAGCCTTCATTTACTGAAGCCTCGAGTCTAAATTGATATGCATCAGCCTTATCATAAAACTATGATCTCTTGTTCTTGATTGCCCATAAATGCAAATGAGAGGTGACCAGTGCCCTGTACAGAAGATCCAACAAATTTATTTTATTCATAACAGATGCTGGTAGGCACCCGCAAGAGCAGTTGGCCTTGGGAGCATTGTATGGTTCCTGGGTGCACGAGGTGTAATTGACTGCACTCATGTGGCCATTTGGGCTCCCTGCGAATAGCCAGCTGCATCTGTCAATTGGAAAGGCTTTCACTCCCTTAGCGTTTAATTCGTCTGTGACTACCAGAAAATAATTATGCAGGTGTGTGCTCATTTCCCAGGGAGCTCCCATGACTCTTGCCACAACCATTTGATGTGCCTCCCCAAGGATATGGCTCATGACACTAGTGCATCATTCCCACAGCCCTGTAGAGGAGTGTTTCAATTTAACACATGAATTAACCAGTGTAATCATAGAGCAGACCAATGGCTTCCTAAAAATCCATTCCACTGCCTTGACTTCTCCAGCAGAGCATTGCAATATGCACCACTGTGGGTATCCAGGATTGCCATAATCTGCTGTGTACAGTGTTGCAATACAAAAGGCAGACAATTTGCTGTGTTATTATCTGGAGGGGTTGGTAATCTCCTCAGATTATGATAAGAGAGAGGAACCCGAGAAAGAAGACAAATGTATCAGGGAGCCTCTCTTAGATGCCAGTATCATTGAGAAAGTGCCAGGGCTGTCAGAGCTAACTTCATCTTCAATTGTTTTGCCAAGGAGTGAGGCAATGTGATCATCAGTACCTTGTCTGCAAATCTTTGTCTGCTCTTAATGTGTTCCCACCTTTTTCAGTCTCCATCCAGAGTTACAATATTAGCTACATCCTCTTCCTCGAGAAGGTCAGGGGAAAAATGATCTTTATCACACAGCACAACAAAATAAATGACTGTCCCTGAGGATGCAAGCTTCACAATGGTATATAGGTCAGTGGAGGTATTATGAGGCATTCCTCTACCCATTGCCCACAGTAACAAGGCCATAATTTCATGATCAGCGCACTTCTCGCACTTGTCAGTGAGCTCAGCCAAAATCCTTGGCCCATCATTTATGTGGAAGCCAGCAGATGCTGCATGTTGCATTGCCGTGAGAATATGAATGCCTCACACATTATCAAGACTGACCTCCAACACACCATCACATTGTTGCCTACACAAGTGAAATGTCCCTCAGTACCTTTCATTCAGCACTGGTTGCCAAGCATGAAATGTGAAAGTATCTGCACATGGTGAGGGACCTCAGCTGACAAAGCCTCCCTGAACTGTTGGGATATACCCACGATGTGATCATCAGCATGTACCCTTGATTTTATATATAACCCCTCTCCAACCCACATAAGCGTGTGTAAGAAGTCCTCGGAGGCAGCAGTCCCTTCACCAAAATCACTTTATTTACAAGTCTGACAACAACATACAGAGTGCTTTCAGTTAGCAGTCTATATGAGGAGTGCCAGAGGAACTGTCACTCCTGGCTAAGCACAAGGCAACAGGCCCCCTGATTGGCCCATCAATTTGGCCCTTCATCAGGAAGTTCATATTAGAACATAGAACATAGAACATAGAAAGCCACAGCACAAACAGGCCCTTCGGCCCACAAGTTGCGCTGATCATATCCCTACCTCTAGGCCTATCTATAGCCCTCAATCCCATTAAATCCCATGTACTCATCCAGAAGTCTCTTAAAAGACCCCAACGAGTTTGCCTCCACCACCACCGACGTCAGCCGATTCCACTCACCCACCACCCTCTGAGTGAAAAACTTACCCCTGACATCTCCTCTGTACCTACCCCCCAGCACCTTAAACCTGTGTCCTCTCGTAGCAACCATTTCAGCCCTTGGAAATAGCCTCTGAGAGTCTACGCTATCCAGACCTCTCAACATCTTGTAAACCTCTATCAGGTCACCTCTCATCCTTCGTCTCTCCAGGGAGAAGAGACCAAGCTCCCTCAACCTATCCTCATAAGGCATGCCCCCCAATCCAGGCAACATCCTTGTAAATCTCCTCTGCACCCTTTCAATGGCTTCAACATCTTTCCTGTAATGAGGTGACCAGAACTGCGCGCAGTACTCCAAGTGGGGTCTAACCAGGGTCCTATAAAGCTGCAGCATTATCTCCCGACTCCTAAACTCAATCCCTCGATTAATGAAGGCTAGTACGCCGTACGCCTTCTTGACCGCATCCTCCACCTGCGAGGCCGATTTAAGAGTCCTATGGACCCGGACCCCAAGGTCCTTCTGATCCTCTACACTGCTAAGAATGGTACCCTTCATATTATACTGCTGCTTCATCCCATTGGATCTGCCAAAATGGATCACTACACACTTATCCGGGTTGAAGTCCATCTGCCACTTCTCCGCCCAGTCTTGCATTCTATCTATGTCTCGCTGCAACTTCTGACATCCCTCCAAACTATCCACAACACCACCTACCTTGGTGTCGTCAGCAAACTTACCAACCCATCCCTCCACTTCCTCATCCAGGTCATTTATGAAAATGACAAACAGCAAGGGTCCCAGAACAGATCCCTGGGGCACTCCACTGGTCACTGACCTCCATGCAGAGAAAGACCCCTCCACAGCCACTCTCTGCCTTCTGCAGGCAAGCCAGTTCTGGATCCACAAGGCAACAGCCCCTTGGATCCCATGCCCTCTCACTTTCTCAAGAAGTCTTGCATGGGGGACCTTATCGAACGCCTTGCTGAAGTCCATATAGACCACATCCACCGCTCTTCCTTCGTCAATGTGTTTGGTCACATTTTCAAAGAACTCAACCAGGCTCGTAAGGCACGACCTGCCCTTGACAAAGCCGTGCTGACTACTTTTGATCATACTAAACTTCTCTAGATGATCATAAATCCTGTCTCTCAGGATCCTCTCCATCAACTTACCAACCACTGAGGTTAGACTCACCGGTCGGTAATTTCCCGGGCTGTCCCTGTTCCCTTTCTTGAATATAGGGACCACATCTGCAATCCTCCAATCCTCCGGAACCTCTCCCGTCTCCATCGACGATGCAAAGATCATCGCCAAAGGCTCCGCAATCTCCTCCCTCGCCTCCCACAGTAACCTGGGGTACACCCCATCCGGTCCCGGCGACTTACCAACCTTGATGCCATTCAATAGTTCCAACACATCCTCTTTCTTTATGTCCACATGCTCGATCCTTTCTGTCCACCGCAAACCAGCAGTACAACCACCCAGATCCCTTTCCACCGTGAATACCGAGGTAAAGTATTCATTAAGCACCTCCGCCATTTCTAACGGTTCCGCACAAACTTTTCCCCCTTCACCTTTTAAGGGTCCTATGCCTTCACATCTCATCCTTTTACTCTTGACATATTTGTAGAAAGCCTTGGGATTCTCCTTAATCTTACCCGCCAAGATCTTCTCATGACCCCTTCTCGCTCTCCTAATTTCCTTCTTAAGCTCCTTCCTACATCCCGTATACTCCTCTAAATCCTTAACACCTCCTAGCTCTCTGAACCTTCTGTACGCCTCTCTTTTCTTATTCACCAGGTTCATCACAACCTTCGTGCACCACGGTTCCCGTACCCTACCAACACCCCCCTGTCTCATCGGAACGTTGTCATGCAGAGCTCCAGACAAACATTCCTTGAAAATCCTCCACTTTCCTTCGGTACTTTTCCCCAAGAATGCCTCCTTCCAATTTACCCGTCTAATTTCCTCCCTGATGACACTGTATTTCCCTTTACTCCAGAGAAACACTTTCCTAGCCTGCCTGATCCTATCTCTTTCCAATGCTATCGTGAAGGAGATTCTAAAAAGCCAATCTCAATTGCCTGATTGAATTCGTCACATTGTGACTGTGTTGGTGGTAAATGAGGGAGAGATAGATGATGGTGCATCCTTTTCATCAGAGGTAGAGTGTCAGTTTCCAATATGGATTTTGGTCTTCTTTGCTTATGGTGATAACCTACAGTGAAGGATCTGTATTCAAACTTGGCTAAATTGCCCCTTGGTGTTTAAAGATGTGTAGATTAGGTGGATTAGCCAGTACATGCATAGGGTTATGGGGATACAGAGAGAAGGGTGGAGTGGGTGTTGCTGGGAAAGATGTTCTTTTGGAGAGTCGGTGCAGATCCGATGGGCTAAATGGCCTCCTTCTGCACTGTAGGGATTCTATGGATTTCATTCTTAATGTATTAATAGATACATGTATTTTAAAACCTTGAACTTTATTTTATGTAATTATCGATGCAAAATTCACTCCTGCCAGGACAAGAATGAAAGGGTTGAATGCAGAGTAAGTCAGTCATCAAAGATGAATAGAGCATATTTATTGTGTTAGTTTATCCTGGAGAAGTTAAACTGAAAGAGAATGTGAAACTGTTATGCTGGTACAGTGGGTGGACATATGACTCAGTCTGATCCCTGGTAACCAATTAACAAACTTTGAAAATAAATTATAAAGCCTGAAGATTACTGTGATGGCAAAAAGTCTTTACTTTCATTATAATAACGAGTGAGGAATTTGATGGTGGTTACATATTAAGATGAAAAATATTTAAAGTGTGGTTGATTATCTTGTTCATGATTAATAGCAGGATGAGGTTTATTATAGTGGATGGTGTTTATTTTCTAGTTCTACAACCTAGTGCTGTTCTTATTTAATCTGATGTGAGATTAGATGAACAAAGCAGATATATTCCACATGTATCGTATAAGGACTCAATAATGATGAGGATAAACTGATAAATCACTCTTTACTCATGTTCTATTAGGCAACCTGTCACCATGCTGGGAAGATAATAAACACTCATGTCCATAATTATGAAATTATAAATTATGCATCAGGAAAGAAAATCTTGCAGTTCCACTAAATTGTTCTGAGACGAGGTAAGGGTATTGGAGGTGATTCTGCCAGCCCTCTGAGCTGTTTTAGCAGCCAGGAGACTCAAGCTGAGGCTGTGTAGCAGGCGTCCCACTGGGCACCACAGACTCCGCGAGTGTCCAGCTGCCAGATTTCCAGTGCCATCAGCTCCTCGCTAGAATTTGGTGCGGAGCTGTATAATGTATTCAAATAAGGATTTTGATATCATTAGCAGCCCCGGGCCTGCTAGAGTCTCGGACTCTGCCAGGAGTGTTTCACTGCAGTGGGGTTTACAATAGCTCACCACTTGCAAGGAGATGGCGGCCTGACCCTGCTGGGGTGAAAGGGAGGGGGGGGGGGGCAATGGAGGCCCCCCCTCCCCAGGAGGTTGGAGGTGAGAGGCATCCCCCTGGGCATTGCCAGTTTGGCAGTGCCAGCTTGGCCCTCGGCATTGCCTCAGAGGCAAAGTGGCAGTGCCTAGGGGGCATCTTGGGACTGCCCACCAGGCATCGGGTAGTGCCAAGGGGGCAGGACCTAAAGTGGGTGGGGCCTAATGGGGCCAGGGCATCTGGGGGGGCGATCGGTTCCGCTGCCACTCTGCACTCGGCAGCAACAGAGGGAGGGAGGACAGCAATCAGGGTTGGCCATCAGTGTTGCAGAGGGGTCGGGCTGCAGGGGGGAGATTGGTATTGCGGGAGGGGGAGATCAGGACTGATAGGGGGAGACAGGGAGATTGGGGCAGGCCGGCGTTGGGGGGGGGTGGGGGATGGTCGAGGCTGGCCCAGATGCATCCGGAGGGTCAGCGATCCGGGTGTTGTTGGGGGGCCTCTTTGCCAGCAATGCGGATTCACGGGGCTGGCCAGTGATCGGGAGGCCGGCAGTGCGGGGCTACTGTGCATGCCCCAATCTCTGCTATGACAGATCGGCACATGTGCAATGGCCTGCTCAGCACTATGCTCCCGGTCTCTCCAAAGGGAATAGGCACTGCCCACTGATTTTCAATGAGATTCACGCGAGGGCACTCTGCAGTGCACAGAGTGTGGGAGGTTCATTTTGAAAATCCCACTGAAAAAAACAGCAGGATTTACTCCAGTTTCTATGCAAAATTTGACAACTAGAATTTTTTTGGGAGAATCCCACCTGTTAGATCTAAACCTATTCAATGAGAACATTGTCTGAGATGTTGTTTGAGCTTTCAGCAGAGGTCTTCTTCAATCATTGTGGCAATTAACCATACCGAGTAAGCACCAAGTGGTTTGATACTGTTAAATATTCAGTTTTAGAGCCTCGAGGTTGGACTTTACGCTTCTTTGCTGATGAGTAGGGATCTCATAAAATCCAGCGGGCAGCCACCAACCAGTCTCAGATTTTATGAGGAATGGTGAAGGCATCAAGCAGCACTTAATGGCCACATTGCAACAATGCCATATGGGGTAGCCTGGCAGCTTTAGTTATGTAGACTGGTGTTAGGCAAGGGGCGGGTTGTGGGGAGGGGTAAACTCCTCTGTGCATCCCCTGTACCCATTGGAGGGAACAGCCCAAGGTCATACCCTACGTCAGACTGGTCCCTATGAGGCCTGCTGGCCTGACAGCAGCGAAATCCCCCCTACCCTGCCAATGGCTCCAGTGACAATCTTCACTGGGCACTGCTGAAGTTCCATCGGGGAGCCACTGTGCCTGTCTGGCAGTGTTGGGAACACAGATATTCCAATCGGATGGCTGGCAGCTCTCTGATAGGCTGAAATTCTGCCTCCAGCCGATAAACAACCAGTTGATTGTTAAATAACAGCATGGCCGCTGTTTTTCCTATGGAGTGGGTTCCACAGTGACTTCACAGCACCCTGTAAAATCCAGTCCTCAATTTTTTTGCCTGTTATTATCCTTAAGGCATGTTAAAAAAAATTGCAAGAATTTAATCTAAACAAGTTAGGCGATTTGCCAAACGTAGCATAAAGAAGAAATGAAACTTCTTGCTAGATAATTACTTGTAGCATGAGGTAGCTTTTGAATTTAACAGATAGTTATTCAAAATCCTCATGACTCAAGTTTCTATTTCAAGGAATTTATCATCCCATCATTTTCAGATCACTGAGTTTGATATGGAGTGTTGAAGGGAAGTTATCTAACTGCAATCTCAGGAGGAAACGAGCTTGGCTGAGCAAGTTCGGCAAGTTATCAAGAAAAGGTTAAAAATATACG